>NC_057798.1:484327305-484627305 GCF_018294505.1 Triticum aestivum
ACGGCCGTCGTCCCTGCCACTGCCAGGCCCTCCCCGCATCGGTACCGTTTCTTCGTCAATTATTTCTCCTGCGGGCTCTGTCCCCCCTTCTCTGATTTCTTCAAGGACATCATGCACACCTACGGCTTCCGCCTCTTGGATTTTACTCCGAATGCCGTGGCGTGCATGACCCTCTTTGCCCATCTCTGCGAGGGTTTCGTCGGGGTGTACCCCGGCACGATGCTCTTCCGTCATTATTTCTCCCCTCAGATCCAAAAAGGGGGCGCCATTGCTGGCTGCGTCGCCTGGATCCCGAGGGCCAAGGGGGCGTACCCAGATGGCGCCACGAAGGAGAGGTGGGAAGAATGGCGGGGCCGTTGGTGCTGGATTGAGGAGAAGGACCCGCCAACATTCTGCGAGGTTCGCCAGAAGCCGCCGGTCCGTGGCGGTGATTGAGGCAATGTCGACGCCGATGACACGAAGCTCACGGTCGCCACCACCAGGATTCTCCAACTCACGCAGGCCGGGCTCACCCTCGAGATGATCGGGGTGGACTTCATCCGCCGCCGGATTGCTCCTCTGCACGACAAGGGGAGGCCGGCCTGGCTCTTCGTGAACGCCGCCGACATCATGAGGCTGCGCCCCGGCCTTGACAACAACCTGACGGTGTTGCGGCACGCCCATCTTTGCCGGTGAATCTTCCAGCTCGAGGTCGATGATGAGGGCGAGGTCGAGCGGTCTAGCAAGCTTGCCAGGGCCACGGTGAAGGCCGACAAGGTCGATAAGGAGCCTGTCTTTAAGCTATCGGCGGGAGTGGTCCCGCTGAGCAACAACTCTCGTTGGAACGAGATCATCGCCATGATGCCGGTCTTCAACGCGCATGGCCTTGACCCGAGCTGGGTTGAGCCGGATGGGCTCGTGGTGCAGGAGTTCTTCGATACCCTGCACGAGATATATGTCACCGACGAGCCGCGGCTTATCCAGGGCACCTCTCCGACGGAACTGGACTATATCGCCGCCAGGGTGGAGGAGGCGAGGCTTGCTGCGGAGGAGGCAAAGCTCGTCAGGGAGGCCGGCAGCGCCGGCGCGTGGTGGACAAGGCCACGGCGGAGGCGGAGGAGGGAGAGCTCGCCCGGGGGCAGCAGCCGCTGGGGAGGCCAGCGGTGCCGACACCGGGGCTCCCCTCATCGAAGACGCCGCCGGCTCGTTGGAGGAGGAGGACGAGGAGGGGAGGACCGCAACCGCCGATCCCCCGATCATCGGAAGAAGGCGGGTCCTGCGGCGGGCCACCTCCGGCGAGCCGGTCCGCCTCGATCGGGCCGTGCAGCAGTAGCAAACCCAGGAAGCGCCCGTGCGCCAGATGAGGGCGGTGGCGATGAAGAAAACGATAAAAGCCGTGGCGTCGAAGAAGAGGGCATCTGCTGCTTCGTCATCCAAGCACGCCCGGATGCCATCGCCTCCCCCCTCGCCGGCAAACACCAGTGCGGGGATTGTGTTTGACTTGTTTGACTTCGGGCCTCTCAGCCCAGAGAGAGAGCTCTGGCCTCTCAGCCCGGAGTGGAAGAGGAAGGCCGCGGAGGAGGAGGAGGAAGAGAATGAAGAGTGAGCCTATGCTTCCCTCCCTCATGCCTTACACTCCCCCTGATAGAGTTGCTTACTTGTCTTCATCTTGCAGGGATGTGGAGACGCTGGCCCAGAGGATAAAGAGGGCCAGGATGTCGGCGAGTGGCCAGCCCCCAACAGGCACCTCCAGTACGCCACTGGTGGTGTCGAGCAGCCTGGAGAGCAGCCCCCAGCCCAGCCCCCAGTGTGAGTCCATCACCCGCTCTCTATCAAGATGCACCATGTGTGATGCTTTAGTGTAACTGTGCCGTGGATGCAGGAGAGGAGCAGCACCAAAGGGAGCCACAGAGGGCTTCTCCGATCGTGCCACCTCCGTCAACTACACCGCCCCAAGGGGCGTCCCTAGCAAGGGCAATAAGCACCAAGGCCGTGCACATGGAGGAGGGGGAGGAGAACGCAGGCGTAGGCGGCTTTGCCTCGACGCCAGACCTTGGAGGAGAAGGGGCTTCCGTCCCTCGGCCCGGCATGGGTAAGCCACTCTCTCTCCACTTCTGCTTGCATTCTTCCTTTCCTATTTTCCTTATTGGCTTTCGATCTTGGCTTCGCCCTGTCCCTTTCTTGGCGCCCAGACCCCTCCTCGGAGGACGTTGACACCACCATCAAGGACGTCGCCGCGGAGGCCGCGGTGGAGGCAGAGAAGATTGCAGCCGAGGAGAGCGCCAGGGGCGCCACTGAGGATGCCGCCAAGGGGCCCGCCGAAGAGCCCGGCGAGGGGCCCGCCGGGGACGCCGGCAAGACCACTGCCGAGGAGGTGGCGTTTGACAACCTGCCCTCTTCCTCCGCCGCCTCTGGCTCCAGCAGGTACCTGAGGGTCAGTGACGACCTCTTCGTCCATCTCCTGGGCGCGCCAAGCACCAGGGCTCCCTTTGAGGGAGAGGTGTTTGATGAGGAGACGCTTGCCGCGATTGGGCTTGAGGTCGTTGATGAGCCGGGCGTTGGTGGGGCCGGCTCCCAGGAGGAGCTGCTGCTCCACGCCATGGGCGCCAGCTTCCGGAAGCTTCAGGCGCTCCACCGCGCCCGTCTGGACAAGGCCAAGTCCAGGACAACGATGGTGGAGAAGACGGAGGAGGACTTTGGGGGGCGCGTCACCGAGGCGCAGGACTGGTTCCGCTAGGCCCGGGATGAATTGAAGGCCGCCCAGGGGAGCTGGCCAACCGTGAGGTGGAGCTCGCCCTGAAGCTGGCCGACGTTGAGAAGGCCCAGGAGACGGCGAAGAGGTTGGCCGACGAAGCCGAGGCCGCCCTGAAGACCCAGGAGGAGGACCTTGCCGAGCGCGAGGAGAAGCTTGCCGCCACGCTCCACGGCAAGGGCAAGGAGGTGGACAAGCTCGTCCTGCAGCGGACCCAAGAGCTGGAGTGGAGGCACCAGGAGGCACTCAACGCCCTAGCTCAGGCCCACGCCGGCAAGGTGAAGGAGCTGGAGGAGCAAGCTCTGAATCTAGCCTAGGAGAAGCATACGCTCAACGACGCTTTGACGGTGGCGCAGGGCGAGGTCATCAGCAAGTCTAGAGAGCTCTCCGAAGCCAATGCCTCCATTAAAGACCTCAAGCTGAAGCTAGGAGTGCTCAAGGAGATGCTGTCGGGGGCCATGACCCGGGAGGGGATCCTGGCCAAGGAGCTGGAGATGGAGAAGCAGCTGCTGATGAACGAGACCGCCAACCTCAAGGACTACAAGGCGGGCGAGAAACGCTGGCTCGGGCGCCTTGTCGCCATCGCAAACTCGGTCGCCGATCAGCTGGCTATTATGGGGATGCCGAAGATGGGGTACGCCCCAGAAGCGAGCTTGAGCCCCAAAACCAACCTGGACATATACTTCGAGAGGGTCGTCGGCGCGCTGAAGCGGCTTCACTCCAACCGGGCGGCCTCCCAGGCTGAGGAATCCCGGATACTCTGTCGGGGGACCATGACCAGGGTGCTCACCAATATCGTGCACTGGCACACCGACCTCAACTTTGGAGCTGTGCTGAAGAGCTTGCCGGAGGGTGTCGACACCGCGATGCTCAATGAGCGCATCCAGCCCATCCTCAGCCGCATCGACAAAATCAAGAGGGTGGAGGGCCAGCGCCGGGACTAGGCATCCCGTTCCCTATCACCGCTGCAGGTTCATGACCAAGACAATGCTATCTTTAGTTAGAACCGCGGCGGAAATTTGTGTAACATAACTCTATAGTACTCCTGAAACTATGCATGTTATTCTCCTGTTCGATTTTCCTTTGTATGTCCACCCTACATCACTGGGTAAGCTTGCCGGCACATAAACCCAGGGCAGCGTTTTGAGGACGGATCCTCATTAGCCTGTTGAGCATGCTTGTTGCTGGGCAAAGCACCTTACCGCCCTTGGCGCGGCCGCTCGATCTGTCGAGCTTGACTCGAGTCAGATCCGAGGGCGTTGCCGATGGCGGAAGGCTACCCTGCTTCTCTCGACGCGGCCACTTGAACTGTTGAGCGGACTTGAAACAGAACAAGGGCGTTGCCGATCGCAGGAGGGCCCCTCTGCATACAGGCTTCCCATAAACAAGCCGAACCGTCGAGGATAATAACCTTATTTTTAAGGGGAAAGTCTTAAAATTCAGCATGACTTAGCTCTCTCGTCGCTGCCTCGACGTCCTTCGTGCCAACAGGCAGCGCCGCCTTCTTGGCTGGAGCCGTGGCGATGAGGAACATCCAGGTCAACTGCTAGGCCAGATCCTCGCGATTGCGCACCCCCTACCTGGCGCACCAAAGATGTTGGTGGGAAACGACACCTATGGGATCACTGGAATCCCTTCTACGGTTGCGGGGCGTGGGGATCGCGAGAAGAGCAGGACTAGCAGACAACACGGAGGGATTTACCCAGGTTCGGGCCGCAAAGATGCGTAAAACCCTATGATCCTGCTTTGGTGGATGTATTCAGTGTTCTTGAGCACCTGAACTAGCTCTAGGTGCTGCGAGGTTCGAGAGAGCTGAGGGAGTCCTGGATTAGGGGGTATCCGGACGTCCGGACTATATACTTCGTCCGGACTATTGGAGTGCGAAGATACAAGACTCAAGACTCCGTCCCGTGTCTGAATGAGACTCTTTGCGTGGAAGACAAGCTTGGCGATCCGGATATTGTGTTTCCTTCCTTGTAACCGACTCCATGTAAACCCTAGCCCTCTCCGGTGTGTATATAAACCGGAGAGGTTGGTCCTTAGAAGGCCGATCACAATTACAATCATAATCATCATAGGCTAGCTTCTAGGGTTTAGCCTCTATGATCTCGTGGTAGATCTACTCTTGTACTACTCATATCTTCAATATTAATCAAGCAGGAAGTAGGGTTTTACCTCCATCGAGAGGGCCCGAAACTGGGTAAACATTGTGTCCCTTGCTTCCTGTTACCATCATCCTAAGACGCACAGATCGGGACCCCCTACCCGAGATCCGCCGGTTTTGACACCGACATTGGTGCTTTCATTGAGAGTTCCTCTATGTCGTCGCTGCAAGGCTCGATGGCTCGTCTCGTTGTCAAGGACAACATTACCTCTGGGGGAGCGCTGGCTGTAGGCCAAACTCTGCGACTTGGCGGCTTCATCATGGCCGCCCCATCGGCTAGCACGCCAACGATGGCCTCTCGGGTCGTCACGCATAACCTTCGCATCAATTCAGAACTCGCCAAACAGATGGATCCGATAGAGCTCTCCTCCCTGAATGGGCTCCTGGATTGCATCGCCACTTTGGGAATCGCTACGGACTATGACCAGATCGGGCTTAAACCCAACCAAAGGGACATTAAATCCCCGCTGGCCACCCATGAGATAGCGGTAGTGGAGCAACCACATACGGATTACCCCTCTATTTTGAGGATGAATCATGTCCGAATCACCGAGCTCCCTGAGCCAGACTCCCTCTCAAGGGAAGACATAACCCAGATCCCGGACTTAGGATTGGTATTCGGTGGGAAAAATTGGGCAGCATCCCAGACCCCGAGCTGTCGAACTCGGAGGCTTCCCTGCCCCTAGGCGCTAGGCTGGATCAGAATCCAGATTCAGCCACGAACACCCACCCGTGCGTAAGCCGTCTCTCCCATGTCAGACAAGAGCCCCATGAGACAGTACATCGCTACTGGGCCAGATTCCTCCTTATGCTAAATAAGGTCATGGACTGTCGTGAGGAGGACGCAGTCTCACTCTTCTGCAAAAACTGTACGGACAAAGGAATCCTTAATGCTATAAGTCGCCGTGACATAGTACACCTTGCTGACTTGGCAACCATAGTACAGAAATACTGTGCAATGCAAAGCGCCTGGAAAACCCGAACAGAATTTTGGGATAGCCCGGCTCTCACCAATACCTTTGTTCGAGCTAAATGGGCGAACTCTTGTAAGTTGGCCGATCCAATCCCCAAGAAGTCGAAGCCCACTCCAGGGCGTGGAACCGTATTGGAAAAATGGCTCAACGAGCCATGTAAACTCCACGGTACGCTGGACACAACACCAACCCATAGCCTTAGTGTCGGAGTAATGGGCCACGGGTAGGCTAATCCGAGCCCCGGGACATTTCAAGACATCGGGGCAGGCCGCGCCCCTCAGGCCGAGTCCCAGGAGCGACTCCAAGATATGCCGAGTCCTAGACGGCGACTCCCAGATAAGCCGACTCCTAGCCGGCGACTTCCAGGGAGGCCGACTATGGAGAGTCGTCCCAAGACTCCTCCCTTATCCCGAAGTATGACGTGGGGTACGGTCACGGCATGGCCGTTTCCCCCCTGCTTACAAAGGGCCGGCATGGCTACAGTGAGCCGTACCGCTGGAAGGTCTCCGGCGAGATGTGGCACTGTTGCCATGCCTGCCCTGATCTCAGCCACAGTATGCAGTACACAGTGCCCACGACGCCGGCCTGTACGACCCGACGGCGGTGGGGCCGCCTGTCAGTGGGTGGGCCGAAGGCGGCCTGGGCAACCCGAAGACGGACCTGTGGGAGTCGGCCTCCCTGGAGTCGGCCGACTCCTCCCGGGGCCCCACGAGCCATTAATCAGATAAGATGGGGAATGGTGACAATGATCGCCCGATAGACGGCGGCACTGTTGCCACAACCCGATGACCGAGCCTGCGTCATCAGGAGTGCCGCTACAGTATCAAGCCTGTCCACGGGACCCGCCAGTCGGCGGGCCCCAGAAGCCGGCGGGAAGGACGACGGCCTGAGAGGCAGACGGCTGGGACCCGCGCCCAACTGGATTACTATTGTACCCCCGGGGGGTAGGCCTATATAAACTCCCCGGGGCACCCATGCAAAGGGTTCGGACCTAGAGAGAAAGATAGCCCAGATAGCCCAGGGAGGAGAGAGCTAGCCTTGCCCTCTCCTACCTCCCGAAACAGCTCCAGGAGCACCATTGTAGTCACTTTGCTTTAGTGATCATGCGGAGACCCCGCAGAGCAGCAGTAGGGGTGTTATCTCCTAGGAGAGCCCTGAAGATGGGTAAGTTCCGCTGGCGTGCATGTCTTCGCCTCATCCCGCTTCCAGGCACCGGTGACGTTCTACTCGCTCCCACCTTGATAAGCCATCCTTTGGCATATGTCGCATCCAACCCCCGACATTTTGCGCCCACCATGGGGCGAGGTGCACCGTCGTTCGGAGATCTGCTCTGGACGGGAACCCTGTTCCTCCCCGGCGAGCACAGCCAGCCCGGCACGCCGGACGGCGTCTGTGCCGACGTGCTACGCGCCGCTGAGATCGCCTGTGCAGCCAGCTGCCTCGCCGATCTTGTCGGCGAGGTTTGCCTCTCCGATGAGCCTGCGCCTGACGCAGGCACGAGTGGCCCCGAGAGCCTCCTCGCGGGCCTCCTCGACCAACTCCACGTCGCCGGCGAGCCTGCCAAGGACCTGGAGTCCATAGGATCCACTGACCCGATGCTGGTCGACTCCGACACCGCGTCGCTCGACGCGTTCCCCACCAATGTGGTGGTCTACGACGAGCCGCTCTCGTACGCGGGAAGCGGCGGAAGCACCGTCACTGAGGTACTCGTCCTCGAGCACGGCGAGCGCTCCGGTGAAGGAGCGCATGACCCATTTGATGCAGCCCTGCGAGACCTTGCAGCACTGATTCCGGAAGACGCTGACGCCGGGACGCTGGAGGCGCTCCGCCTTCAGCTCAGGGCGCGAAGAAGCTGGCAAGCATGAGGCGCTTGTCAGAAGCTTACCAACGAGAGATGGATCGCGTCGTAGGCGGCTCGCCGGCTCCAACCGGGCCTAGCCGCCTAGGCGCGGTCCGACAGCGCGGCGCGGCAATCGCCAACCTCTTCGGGGCTGATCGCCCTGTGTATGCCACGCCCGCAGAGAATATCCGTGCCGCCCAGGCGGCAGCAGACGAGCTCGACAACTTCGAAGGCGAAGAGCGCCGCATAATGACGGAACGAGTTTAGCAGCTCCTTGATGCGGCTGCCACGCAGAATGATGCCGGCTGCCGCGCCGAGGCGTCGTAGCGCCAAAACGACGACTCACCGCCTCGCCGAGACCAAGGTGCGACGTCTCGAACGCCGACTGGCGGGGCCCGTGGGAAGAAGGACAAGGAGCCGGCTGCCAGCCACAGTCGGACTCACATTACCATCGAGCGCGACCAAGACGGCCGCCCAAGAGCGGTGGAACGGCGGGACGACTACTTGCCTCCCCCTCCTCGCAGAGAAAGACAAGTCTCCCCGCCGCCCGTGGAACATCCGACTCTCGGCGACCGCCTTGGCCGCCGAGAGGGAGTTGGAGAGAATGACGCCCGCCACCGGATCGACGGACTCCACCGATCCCTGGCGTGGAAGAAGAAGACGAGTTGGGTCCCCCCTGCTTTGGACCCCGCATCTGGGACGAGCCTTTTCCCAAAGGGTTCACGCTCCCCTGAGACACGCCCAAATATACCGGCACCGTGAAGCCGGAAGATTGGCTGATCGACTACTCCACGGCCGTCAACATAGCGAACGGCAACAAGCGTGTTGCCGTAAGATACGTCCCGCTCATGCTCCAGGGCTCGGCCCGGACGTGGTTAAACAGTCTGAAGCCTCGCAACATCAATAGCTGGGTCGACTTCACCGAGGCTTTCTTCCGCAACTTAACGAGCACGTACAAGCGACCTCCCAAGCCATGCCAGCTCTCCTTGTGCGTACAAGGCCCTGACGAGTCTACCCGCGACTACCTCACACGATGGGGCGAACTCCGGAACTCCTGCGAGGGCATGCACGAGGTGCAGGCTATCAAGTACTTTACTGCCGGGTGCAGAGAAGGCACCCTCTTCAAGCACAGGCTCCTCTACGACGAGTCGGAGACCCTTGATGAGCTGCTGATCACAGCGGACAAGTATGCCACGGCCGACTCCTCCATGAAGGCGGAGATTCGGGTCAGCACAACTGGCAAAGTCGCCCCTCAGGCTCCAAGAACTCCGGCTGGAGACACCAGTCGGCAGCAACAGCAGAATGACTAGAAGCGCAAAGCCCCGCAGCCGACTTCCAGCAGTCGGCAAGTGGCAATGGCAGAGCACCAGCAGTTGGGGGGACCGCCTCCGACGAAGCGGCGGAAGGGAGGCAAGTCCAACTGGCTGCCAGCTTTCTCCTACGAGCAGACTCTAGATGGTCCCTGCAAGTTTCACAGCGGCGCGAAGCCGTCAAGCCACACCACCAGGAAATGCCACTGGCTGACCAGAATCGCCAAGGGGGACGGCCTGCTCCCTCCCGCTCCTGCTGGGCCGCCTCCTCCACCACCGCCCCAGCAACCGGCTGTTAGGCCAGTCGGCGCGATACAAGACGAGTTCCCAGATGAGCACGGAGCCTATGTAGTGTTCACCAGTGTAGCGGATGACCGGCGCAGCAGGCGCCAACAGCAGCAAGAAGTGAATGCGGTTGCATCAAGCACTCCAGAGTTCATGCATTGGTCCGAGAAGCCTATCAGTTGGAGCAGAGCCGATCACCCAGAAGTGATGCCAAGTCCAGGCTCCTACGCCTTGGTCTTAGGCGCCACACTCGCCACAGATAGGCGGGCCGCTCGCTTCTCGCGAGTATTGATAGATGGAGGCAACAGTATCAACATCCTGTACAAGGATACAATGGAGAAATTAGGAATCAAGCGAAGATAGCTTCGGAGCAGTCGGACTGTGTTCCACAGAATCGTCCCTGGCCTTTCCTGCTCACCAATCGGCAAGATCCTGATAGATGTCCTCTTCGGAGACAAAGATCATTTCCGCCGAGAGCCAATTTGGTTTGAGGTGGTGGACCTTGAGAGCCCATATCATGCACTGCTTAGCCGACCCGCCTTGGCCAAGTTAATGGCGGTCCCCCACTACGCCTACCTCAAGATGAAGATGCCGAGTTCCAAGGGAATCCTAACCGTGTCCGGCGACTACAGGAAGTCGTCTGCTTGCGCGGCCGAAAGCAGTCGGCTGGCCGAGTCCTTGGTGATCGCAGCTGAGAAACGGCTCCTTGATTGGGTCGTGGCGATGGCCGGCAAGCAGCCCGAGTTATCGCCCGACCCCAAGGAGTCGGAAGCAGAAGGATCATTCAAGCCGGCCAGAGAAACAAAGAAGATACCGTTGGACCCGGAGCACCCGGAGAGGTACGATGTCATGGGCACAGGCCTTGACAGCAAATAGGAAGGCGAGCTCATCGATTTCCTCCGTGAGAATCGCAACATCTTCGCATGGTCCCCCAAGGACATGCCTGGTGTCCCGACGGAATTCGCCGAGCACAAATTACATGTCTGATCTGATATGAAGCCCGTCAGGAAGCCCTTGCGCCGCCTGTCAGAAGAAAAAAGAAGAGTTGTTGGAGAAGAAATAGCCCGGCTCCTTGCAGCCGGCTTCATCATGGAAGTATTTTTTCCAGAGTGGCTGGCAAACCCGGTACTGGTGCTGAAGAAGAACAAGCAGTGGCGGATGTGCATTGATTACACGAGCCTCAACAAAGCCTGCCCCAAGGACCCATTTGCTCTGCCAAGAATTGATCAGGTGATAGACTCCACAGCCGGATGCGAGTTGTTGAGTTTCCTAGACACATATTTCGGGTATCATCAGATCAAGCTGAACCCGGCTGACAGACTGAAGACCGCCTTCATCACGCCGTTTGGAGCCTTCTGCTACCTGACCATGACGTTCGGCTTGAGAAACGCCGACGCCACCTTTCAGCGTTGCATGCAGAAGTGCCTCCTGAAGCAACTCGGTAGAAATGCCCACGTCTATGTGGATGACGTGGTGGTGAAGACAGAGAAGCGTGGAACCTTGCTGGAGGACCTCAAGGAAACATTTGAGAATCTGCGCCGATTCCAGATCAAGCTTAACCCAGAGAAGTGCGTTTTCGGAGTACCAGCCGGCCAGCTCCTCGGTTTCCTGGTCTCCGAACGCGGCATAGAGTGCAATCCAGTAAAGATCAAGGCCATCGAAAGGATGGAGGCACCCAGACGACTGTTAGATGTGCAGAAGTTCACCGGCTGTTTGGCATCCATCAGCCGATTCATCAGTCGACTGGGTGAGAAGGCTCTCCCCTTGTATCAGCTCATGAAGAAGACGACCTTCTTTGAGTGGACTCCCAAGGCGGACTAGGCATTTCTCCAACTAAAGAAGATGTTGACTACTCCCCCTGTGCTGGCGGCTCTGACCCCCAAAGAGCCGATGCTCCTACACATTGCCGCCACCAGCCGAGTAGTCAGCACGGTCATTGTAGTCGAGCGCAAGGAGGAAGGCAAGGCGCTACCCGTCCAGAGGCCGGTATATTACTTGAGCGAGGTGTTGTCGACCTCCAAGCAAAACTACCCCCATTACCAGAAGATGTGCTACGGCGTGCATTTTGCCGCCAAGAAATTGAAGCCTTACTTCCAGGAGCATCCAATCACCATGGTCTGCACAGCTCCACTGGCCGAGATCATTGGAAGCCGAGATGCTTCTGGCTGGGTGGCCAAATGGGCCATCGACCTGGCTCCCTACACCATCTACTACGAGCCCCGCACCACCATCAAGTCACAAGCACTGGCCGACTTCCTCGTCGACTGGGCCGAGACCCAGTATCTGCCGCCAGCGCCCGACTCCACCCATTGGCGGATGCACTTCGATGGCTCCAAGATGCGCACCGGCCTGGGAGCCGGCGTCGTCCTCACTTTCCCCAAGGGCGACAAGCTCAGATATGCGCTACAGATCCACTTCGCCGCCTCCAACAACGTGGCCGAGTACGAGGCGCTCATCCACGGGCTCCGGCTTGCCAAAGAACTCGGCATTCGCCGGATCCTGTGTTATGGCGACTCTGACTTGGTGGTCCAGCAATCATCTGGCGATTGGGACGCCAAGGACGCAAATATGGCGACCTACCGTTTCCTCGTCCAGCAACTCAGCGGATACTTCGAGGGGTGCGAGTTCCTCCACGTGCCAAGGAACGACAACGACCAAGCAGACGCCTTGGCACGAATCGGCTCCACCCGCCAGGCAATACCATCTGGTGTCGCCCTCCGGCGCCTCCTCAAGCCTTCTATCAAGCCGTCACCAGAATCAGATTCAATCTATGTGCCGGCTCCGCTTGAGGAGGACGGATCCGACTCCAAGAAACATACTGTCGAAGCCAGCTCGGGGACTTCAGAACCCGGCCCGGGGACTGCAGTAGCAAGATCGAAGACTCCAGAGCTCGGCCCGGGGACTGCTCCAGTCGGCCCTGGGACTTTGTCAAATCAACAAGCGGTTGCGGACTCCAACCCGCCGCCTCCTAGCCCGGGCGCCCTTATCCAAGTCGCGCTAGTGGCAGGTGAAGAAATAGCAGCACCTTCATGGGCCCAGCCCATCCTCAGATTCTTAGTAAACAGAGAGCTGCCAACTGATGAAATCTTGGCTCGGCAGGTGCAACACCGAGCAGCAGCCTACACCATAGTCAATAGAGAGCTGGTCAGGCGCAGCGTTACCGGCGTCTTCCAACGCTGCGTCGAGGCAAAACAAGGCCAGGCAATCCTCAGAGACATCCATGAAGGCGAGTGCGGTCACCACGCGGCCTCGAGGGCACTCGTCGCCAAAGCCTTCCGGCACGGTTTCTTCTGGCCAACCGCTCTGGAAGAGGCCAAAGAGTTAGTCCAAAAGTGCAAGGGGTGCCAGATTTTCCGTTCCAAGCCACTTCAGCCAGCTTCCGCACTCAAGACTATCCCCATCGCTTGGCCCTTTGCAGTCTGGGGCCTGGACATGGTGGGACCATTCAAGACGGCACGAGGTGGCTTGACTCACCTACTTGTCGCAGTGGACAAGTTCACCAAGTGGGTGGAGGTGAAACCCATCAAGAAATTGAATGGTCCGACTCCAGTGACCTTCATCGCTGACATCACAACTCGGTACGGCATCCCACACAGCATCATCACCGACAATGGCACGAATTTTGCCAAAGGCGCCTTGGCCCATTTCTGCGCGACACAGGGCATCCGACTGGACTTAGCGTCCGTTGCCCATCCGCAGTCAAACGGCCAGGTGGAGCGAGCAAACGGCCTCATCTTATCCGGCATCAAGCCTCGACTCGTCATACCGCTGGAGCGATCTGCCGGCTGTTGGCTTGAGGAGCTGCCAGCCGTCCTCTGGAGTCTGCGCACGACTCCAAACAAGTCAACCGGCTTCACACCATTCTTCCTCGTCTATGGCGCCGAAGCCGTCATCCCAACGGACATAGAGTTCGACTCCCCGCGAGTCACCATGTACACCGAGGAAGAAGCAGAAGAAGCACGTCAAGACGGCGTCGATCTGCTGGAAGAGGGACAGCTGTTGGCACTCAGCCGGTCCAGCATCTACCAGCAGAGTCTGCGTCGATACTACAACAGGAAGGTCAGGCCAAGATCTTTTCAAGAAGGCGACCTTGTGCTCCGGCTGATCCAGCGAACAGCCGGCCAGCACAAGCTGTCGGCACCTTGGGAAGGCCCCTTCATCATCAGCAAGGTGCTAGGGAACGACGCCTACTATTTGATCGACGCCCAGAAGCCCCGAGCGCGCAAGAGGGACGATTTCGGCAAAGAGACAGAGCGCCCGTGGAATGCAAATCTTCTTCGAAGATTTTACAGTTGATGCAGTATGTATCACACTACCCCTTTATATTAAAGTACTAAGACTTTGGGCCCGCCGAGACAAGCTCGGGGACTGCCCTTTTTGTTATCTGTACGATAAGAATTATGCCTCTGAGTACATTACTTTCATTACAAGCCGCTTGGCACCGGGCCTGACTAGTCGGCCCGGGGACTCGCCGCCTTGCGCTATGAGAAGCTTCCCGCAGTCAGACAAGTAGTGTGCGGTGCCCAATCCGCCTCCTGGCAAAGCGCAGCTCGCAGAGCGACTGTGAGGCAGGCAGGAGTGAGGTAGAACGGGCACCCACACGAAAAATGGCTAAGGACCTAAAGCACGAACATAGCATAAGACGGCCTCCAGCATTTCTGAAGCGGAAGGCCGACTCATGAGTAGCCGGCTCGCCGTCTTTATTAGCCTCTATTAAGGACGGCCGACTCTTGGGTAGTCGGCATGTCGCTTTCTATCCGACTTGCTAAAGAAACTCTAACCGGCCAAGTCCTTGCCTTCCCGAAGTAGCCAAGCACTTGACACAGCGACAGTCCGCAGAGGGCTGCTCGACTGACAAGGCAGCGACTAAAGGAAGGCGGCAAAAGGAAAAGCCTAAAGAGCAGTAAGAAGCAAAGACGGAAAGCAGATTAATATTTACATAGGCCCTTGGCCGAATCTTCGAATAGAAGTTCAAGATACACCCCGCGGGTGGAATTGTTCGAATCTAACAAAGTTTTCAAAAGATTACTAAGACAGACAAACAGAGGCGAAAAAAGCAGCCTAGGAGGCGACATATGGGATTCGAGGATCGGAGGAGATGGCGGTGTCAGGCGCCGGGGCAGTCGGCTGGGCGGTCTCGGTTTGATCGCCTCCGGCGGCAGTCATTTTCTCTTGACGCGGCTCGTTGCTGGAGGTGCGGTCGAGCTGAGGCTAGCCGCCTGCTCCGTCTTCTGGCACCCCCACCTCGCCTTCGGCCTCCGCCTCGTCCTCCTCCTCAGTGCTGGAGTCGATCACCTCCGGCGAGTCCTCGCCATACTCGGGGTTCATCCCGAACCACTCTGCCGGCAATTCCTTGCCGCCTTCAGCCCGCTCGGGCACGAAGACGCTGGTGTCCGTGTACTCGGCGATGGCCGCCGCACGCTCAATAAGGGCGCCCTCCACGGCCTCCAGTTCAGCCTGGGCTTCTGACAGGAACGCGGCCAGACGGTCCAGGTCCAGCCCTGGATACCACGCCTTGACGAACTCCAAGGCCCGGCGCGCTCCGGCCCGGGCCAAGGAGCCCTTCCAGGCCTCAAGACGGCCGGCAGCAACTTCCAGCCAGTCGTCAGTCCAACTGGCGGTGCGCAGAGCCGGCATATCCGGCCACAAAGCGGCAACCGCCTGGGCGCCGGCACACTGAAGCCGGCGCATCTGCCGGTGGGCCAGACGAAGACGGGCTTCAATGCTCAGGAGCTGTTCATCAACGGTTCGGGGGGCATTGACGGTGATCTCCTCACCATTCGCCCTTCACGCATCACGAGCAGCTTCGATGGCCAGAGGGACCACTTGCGAGTGACCAGGGAAGAAGTCTGCCAAAGACAAAAAAGAAGAAAGTCGAAAAATTAGAAGTCGGCCTGACACATAGTCGGAAGCCCGAAGAAGCGAAAGAAATGTACCATCCACAATATCCTCGATCTCGTGGAAGCCGGAGGTCAACATCGCCTCCCTGTCAGTCTAGGAGGAGCGCTCGCACTCGAACTCGGCCAGGAGAGCGGCTTCCTTCTTCTCGGCCTCGTCCTGCGCCTTCTTGAGCATCTCTTTCTGCTCGGCCAACTGCGCCACCAGTAGGGCGCGCTCCGTGGCGAGCCTGTCACACTCCTCCTCCTTGGCGCGACGGGCGGTATTGGCCTCGCCCAGCCGCTCCTGAAGAGCGGCGTTGGCTCCTGAAAAACGAAAGAGGAAACAAATCAGTCGTCAGCAAAGAAGATCGCCGGGAAGATCCGGCCCGACTGCTCAGCAGTCGACCCGAATCTCGGGGACTACAGCCCGCGGGTGCGCCAGCGCGTCCCCGTGAAGAAGAAGAACTCACTCTGGCTTTCCGACAAGTCAGCAGCCCGCTTGCTCAACTCCTCAACATTGCGGTTGAAGGCAGTGGCACGGAGGTTGTGATACTCCTGCAGATAAGTCATTGAAGACAAAGTTAGTGTATCGAACTCGCCAGAGGGAGTTCCAAACCGCCTGCTCAGCAGCCGCCCCGGAACTCGGGGACTACACCCAGTGGGTGCGCTGGCGCGCCCCCACAGAGAAAAACAAGAATCAAGAAGGAGAAGAAACTTACTCAGACGGCCGTTCGCGCGGCCAGGTGCGCTGTGGTGCAGGCTTGAAGAGCATCGCCTTCGGCCCGCAACTTCGCCTGGACTTCCAGGAGCAATTGATTTAGCGGCCCAGTGCCGCCTCCGTGCACCCACCCGGTGGGCGCGGCGCTTGTGGCCTCGGCGTCTAGAGTTGCCGAGCTGGCAGCGCCGATCTCCCGAGGTCGCGGCGCCGAGGTCGCCCTCTCAAGATGGCAATGGAGAAGCAGCCGTGCTTCGGCCTCGTCCATGGCCGGTGGCTCCGACGGATCCACCGGCTGTTTGCCGTGCGGTCTCCCAAACAGCGGTGGAGGCTGTAGCGGCGGCACGAGAGTGTCCGACATGGAGGCCTCACCGCTCTCCTTCTCCGTGACGGGGTTCTCGGTGCCGGCTCCCCCGGTCTGCCCCGTGAACTCCGGAGGCGGCGGTGCAGACGATAGTGGGGAGACGAGCATCGCCGATCGGCGACGCGCGGCCTCCTCGGCACGCTGTCTCGTCACAAGGGCGGCTTCGTCATCATCCAGCTTTTTCTGGGCGGAGGCGGCCGCCCTGTCGGCCTCCGCCTTCTCCAAACGCGTGGCCTCCTCCTCCTCGCGCTTCTCCCGCACATTCCGCTCCGTCGCCTCCCGGAGGTCGGCGGCAGGGTCGGGCCGCCGAGTATTGGTAGACGTCTCTGCCGACCCCATGACGGAGGGGACGGCGACTCTCTCAAGGGAAAGAGGGGCCCTGAAGAAGAATTGAAGGAGTATATAAACGAAGACTCAGACAAGATTAAACGAAGAAAATAAAAGAGCGTAAAGACTTACGCGGATACTAGTGGCGGCTTTCTCACTTCCCTTTGGAAGCGGTTGGCCTTCGCGGCCGCCTCCTCTCGTCTGGTCACGGCAGCCGCCCCCATGAGCTTTTTCAGTTTGCCGCCGGGCGCACTCGGCCCGGCGTGACGCCTCTTCGCGCCGCCTTGGCCGGCGGAGGGGCCGGCGCCCGACGGGCCGATCCTCAGCTGGTGGCGCGGAGCGACTTCGCCTTCGGTGTCGTCATCAGGCCAGTCGGCGAAGGTGGCCGAGGGCCTGAAGTCGCCTTCTGCTCCTCCTCCCCCGCCTTCGACATCGGCTTCCATCGTCGCCGCCCCCAAGTCGGGGTCGTCGATGTCGCTCTCCGCGCGGTCGGGAACATACTCGCGGGGCTGTCTCATGGCACCGGCGGCAGGCTGCATAAGAGGATTCTAGTTCAGAAGAAGCTAACAAGAGTCAGAAGCCGGAGTCGGCTGTGGAAAAAAGACAAAACAACAGGGAGACGCGACTTACCACTGGTGGAGGGTTGTCACGGGAGTACGGCTCCTTGCCGAAATGCCAGTCCTCCTCGTACTCGCAGTGCGTGATGTAATTCACCACGTTCGCCACCTCCTTGCGGGGCATCTCCTTGGTGCTCATCCTACTTGGGTCTCGAAGGCCGCTCATCTGACAGATCAGGTGAGGCCGGCCTTGGAGCGGGAGAACTCGGCGTGCCACGAAGGTGGCCAGCAAGTCGGCCCCGACGAGTCCCTCCGACTGCGTCAAGACTCGGAGTCGCGCCACGGCGGCGGCTCCGGTGGGAGTCAGCGTCTTGACTCGGTGGGACCAGCTGGGGAGCTGCCCAGTCAGGGGAGCAGCGTTGTAAGGCAGCAAGTTGACCCAGTCGCCGTTGGAGGCGAGGTTCTTCACATAGAAGTACAAGCGCTGCCACATCTTCACCGACTTGATCAGCGTGATGGGAGGAAAGGGGTTGTCGGCCGTCGAGCGCCGCATCGTGATGAAGGCGCCGCACTGGGCCGGCACGCCGGCAATGTGTGTGCCGAGCTTAGAAGAGAAGAATTCTCCCCACAGCTCGATGGTGGGGAGAACGCCGAGGAAACCTTCGCACAGAGTGGCGAAGCCGGAGAGCAGCACCACCGTGTTCGGTGTGAGGTGGTGCGGCTGAAGGCTGCGGAACTCCAGGAACGAGCGGAAGAAGCCTCTCGCCGGCAGCCCCAGGCCGCACATAAGGTGCGAGCGGAAGATGACCCGCTCGCCCTCTTCCCGCGCCGGCCGGATTTCCCCCTCCGGTGCGACGGGGGGACGCACGAGGTCCGCGCTGGGGAGACGGCGGGTCTGGCGGAGGAACTCGATGTGTTCTTCCTCTACCTCCGAGCCGTCCCATACGCCGGAGCGCACGGCAGGGGCCGCGGCGGAGGAAGAGCTCATTGCCGCGGTATGATGTGCTCCTGCTCAACGGCGGAGGAAGGAGGGAGAGAAAGCAAGATGAGGCGGAGGAGCGGGGAAGAAGGGCGCGCGAGCTGTGCCGCTCCGCTTCCCCCCGCCTACTTATAGCCGTGCGGGCTGAGAAGCCGAGGGGGCGGGCGTGGGATTAACTGCGCACGATGCCCCACGCCGCCCCACGATTTACCCACGAAGTTACTGCGCGCAGTAACGACGTGGGAAAACCAACCGTCCTCGGCCGCAACGGATCCGTTCGTATGTCGAGGCGCGGTAGTGGCCGGCCCCGCCTGACAGCCCGTCCCGTCACGCGCGTGGGCGGGCAGACTATTCTCCCCACGTGGCGCCACGCGATAGGACCGCCCTAATGGCTGCGGGGAAGCGTATCAGGCACGCCACCTGGCTTCCCGCCGCGACTTTCGAATTGAGGATCTTCACCGAAGCTCCGACTTTCGACAGTCGGCCCAAGGGAAGACGGCAGCCAAGTCCCAGAGTCTGCACTTTTAAAGATTGAAGCTGTTGAAGCCCCACAATACAGCGACATAGGGTTTCACCAGCTTCGGGGACTACTGTCGGAGTAATGGGCCACGGGTAGGCTAACCCGAGCCCCAGGACATTTCAAGACATCAGGGCAGGCCGCGCCCCTCAGGCCGAGTCCCAAAAGCGACTCCAAGATATGCCGAGTCCCAGACGGCGACTCCCAGATAAGCCGACTCCAAGCTGGCGACTTCCAGGGAGGCCGACTATGGAGAGTCGGCCCAAGACTCCTCCCTTATCCTGAAGTACGACGCGGGGTACGGTCACGGCATGGCCGTTTCCCCCCTGCTTACGAAGGGCCGGCATGGCTACAGTGAGCCGTACCGCTGGAAGATCTCCGGCGAGATGCGACACTGTTGCCATGCCTGCCCTGATCTCAGCCACAGTACGCAGTACACCGTGCCCATGATGCCGGCCTGTACGACCCGACGGCGGTGGGGCCGCCTATCAATGGGTGGGCCGAAGGCGGCCTGGGCAACCCGAAGACGGACCTGTGGGGAATGGTGACAGTGATCGCCCAATAGACAGCGGCACTGTTGCGACGACCCGATGACCGAGCCTGCGTCATCAGGAGTGCCGCTACAGTATCAAGCCTGTCAGCGGGACCCGCCAGTCGGCGGGCCCTAGAGGCCGGCGGGAAGGACGGCGGCCTGAGAGGCAGACGGCTGGGACCCGCGCCCAGCCGGATTACTATTGTACCCCCGGGGGGTAGGCCTATATAAACCCCCCGGGGCACCCATGCAAAGGGTTCGGACCTAGAGAGAAAGATAGACCAGATAGCCCAGGGAGGAGAGAGCTAGCCTTGCCCTCTCCTACCTCCCGAAATAGCTCCAGGAGCACCATTGTAGTCACTTTGCTTTAGTGATCATGCGGAGACCCCGCAGAGCAGCAGTAGGGGTGTTATCTCCTAGGAGAGCCCTGAATCTGGGTAAGTTCCGCCGGTGTGCATGTCTTCGCCTCATCCCGCTTCCAGGCACCGGCGACGTTCTACTCGCTCCCACCATGATAAGCCATCCTTTGGCATATGTCGTATCCAACCCTCGACACTTAGGGCATGTTGGACACTCCGGGAGGTAGCAAAAAGTGGCGAGGATCTCCTTGTAAGCCATAAAGCAGAACAACACCCCGCCAAAGAACACAATACAGTACTAACAGTCTTTGAGACTTTCGCCTCAAACAATAGGCGCAAGCGAGCTCGTCGGAGCCCCGTTGAAATCTGCCATGTGGCGAAAATAAATCCGTGGAGCGACACTACCATAACTTTCAATGGCAGTGACGAACCTCAATTCCAGACCGTCCGGGCACCGGCCGCTCTGGTCCTTAGCCCAATAGTGGACGGCTTTCGGCTCACTATGGTACTCATGGATGGCGGTAGCGGATTAAACTTGATCTACGAAGAAACACTCAAAAAGATGGAAATTGATAAAAGCCGCATTAAACAAAGCGGCACAACCTTCAGAGGAATTATCCCTAGTCGGGAAGCACGATGTGCGGGAAAAATCACACTCGATGTGGTATTCGGCACCCCGAAGAATTACAGGTCCGAAGAGATCACATTCCAAGTGGCTCCTTTCAGCAGCGGATACCACGCCCTTCTAGGGCGGGACACGCTTACGAGCTTTCAAGCTATACCCCATTACGGGTACATGAAGCTTAAAATGCCTGGACCCAATGGAATCATCACTCTAGCCAGTGATCCGGATGTCGCACTCCACGCCAAAAACAAAACCGCAGCACTAGCCTTGGAAGCATTATCCGAAGCCCTAGCAGCCAAAGAATTAACAACACTGCGTGCCACCGTGGACAGGGACGACGTGATACTCGACAAGCGACCCAAGTCCACCTCATTTAAACCCGCAGACGAGATAGTCAAATTCCAAGTCCATCCAACGGACCCCACGAAGACAGCTTCCATTGGGACACAGTTGAGCCCCGTAATGGATGCTGCACAGCGATACTTCTTACGCGAGAATTGGGACATTTTCGCCTGACACCCATTGTACATGCCGGGCATCCCACGCAGATTGGCCGAACACAGCCTCAATATACTTAAAGGATACAAACCTGTCAAGCAGACTCTAAGGCGGTTTTCAGAGCCCAAACGGCAAGCCATGGGGGAGGAGCTAGCCAAGCTACTCGAGGCCAAATTCATTAGCGAGATCAAGCATCCGGATTGGCTCGCAAATCTGGTAATGGTACTAAAGAAGGACAAATCCTGGTGCCTATGCGTCGACTTCAAAGACCTCAACAAGGCTTGCCCCAAGGATCCCTTTCCCCTCCCTCACATTGATCAAATAATCGATGCCACAACAGGACACGACTCGCTGTATTTCCTCGACACATACTCTGGATACCATCAGATAAAGATGGCAGAGTCCTACCAAGCTACAACAGCTTTCATAATGCCATATGGCCCTTTTTGCTTCAACACTATGCCTTTTGGGCTTAAGAATGCCGGTGCAACCTATCAACGCATGATTCAAACATGCCTGGAAAAGAAAATCGGCAAAACAGTGGAGGCGTATGTGGACGACGTGGTCATAAAAACAAGACACGTCGAAACCCTAATAGATGACTTGAGGCTAATGTTCGATAACCTCTAAACATACGACATCAGGCTGAACCCGGAAGAATGCATTTTCGGTGTCCCCTCTGGAAAGTTGTTGGGCTTCATCATTTCCAATAGAGGAATTGAAGCGAACCGGCAAAAATCTGAGCTCTGTCGCAGTTGGCTATACCAACAGACCTCAAGCACATCCAGAAACTAGCTGGATGCATGACTGCTTTGAGCCGCTTTATCTCCAGGTTAGGAGAAAAGGCATTACCTCTTTACCACCTTCTTCGGTGCACCGAACACTTCCTGTGGACGGATGCAGCCGCGGCCGGACTTGACAAAATAAAGAACTTATTGGCCAATAATCCAGTCCTAACAGCGCCAAATATCGGCAAACCTATGCTACTGTACATAGCTGCAACACATAAAGTGGTAAGCACAGTTCTCGTCGTCGAACGAGAGGTTGACGGATACAAATTCCCGCTACAGAAGCCGATTTATTACGTATCCACGGTCCTCACCCCATGCAAATCCCGATACCCACACTATCAAAAAATAGCATATGTGGTCTTCATGGCATCTCGAAAGCTACGACACTACTTCCAAGAGTGTTGGACACAGTGGCCTCCGAAGTACCACTCAACGATATAATAAATAACCGCGATGCTACGGGCCGGATTGCTAAATGGGCCATTGAGCTCCTTCCGTTTGACATAACATACAAGCCACGACGGTCCATCAAGTCGCAAGTACTAGCTGACTTTTTCGCTGAATGGACAGAAGCCGAACTCCCTAAAGAGTACGGTGCATACTCTAACTGGATCATGCACTTTGGCGACTCTAAAATGCTGGCTGGATTGGGAGCAGGTGTAGTCCTGACGTCTCCCACCGGAGACATGGTCAAGTACATCGTTCATATATTATACACAGACTCCAACAATGCAGCCGAATACAAGGCTCTGTTGCACGGTCTTCGGATGGCAGTCTCTATGGGCATTCAACGCCTAGAAGTACGCGGGGATTCAAACCTTGCAATATCACAAATAAACGGAGACTTTGATGCCAAGGATCCGAAAATGATGGCCTACCATAACACCGTCCTCAAAATGTCAGCTCGGTTCGAGGGGCTCGAATTCCACCATGTGGCTCGAGAAAACAATCAAGCGGCGGATATCCTCGCCCACATCGGCGCTAAGCACGACCCTGTCCCACCTAACATATTCCTGGAAAGGCTGTTCAAGCAATCTGTGGTATGGGAAGGGGAGTCCGGCAATACTGGCATGGATCCGAATACACCCCCAGATTCCGAACTATCAGACATAATCGGAGGCTCCACCACCGAAATAACATCTTCGGCCCACGAAATCATGGCTGTAATCGCCGCGTGGACTGAGTCTTTCTTGGCCTACCTAAATAGGCAGGAGCTCCCTGAAGACCAAAATGAAGCACGTTGCATTGTTTGGCGTTCTAAATCTTAGAAAGTCCATGAAGGGGAACTCTATAAGAAAAGTGCGACCGGAGTGCTCCAAAGGTGCATCTCCGAAGAGGAAGGGCGGCGGCTCTTGGCTGAAATCCATGCCGGACTGGGCGGGCACCACGCCGCGGCTCGGGCACTAGTTAGCAAGGCCTTCCGTACAAGCTTCTATTGGCCGACGGCCCGAGCAGACACACAGGACCTTGTCCAACACTGCGTTGGCTGCCAGCTCTTTGCCAATCAGAGTCATATGCCCCCTACCGCTCTCCAAATAATCCCCATAACTTGGCCCTTCGCGGTCTGGGAGCTGGATATGGTCAGAGCTCTTAAAGGGGGAAGCCATAAGAAAAAATACTTACTGGTCAAGGTGGACAAGTTCACCAAATGGATAGAAGCCAAACCAGTCAGAACGGCCAAATCCGGACTAGTAATGGACTTCATATCCGGGGTCATACACCGATACGGCGTCCCCCACAGCATCATCACTGATAATGGCTCAAATTTCACAGCCGATGAAGTGAAAACTTGGTGCGACAAAATGGGCATTAAGCTCGACTACGCTTTCGTCTACCATCCTCAAACAAATGGTCAGGTCGAACGGGCAAACGGTCTCATCATGAGCGGCATCAAACCCAGACTAGTGCAGTCCTTGACAGAGTCAGACATGCACTGGGTCGAAGAGCTCGACTCCGTACTCTGGGGGCCGCGGACCACGCCGAATCGCACCACCGGATATACACCATTCTTTATGGTGTACGGCGCGGAAGCAGTACTACCCTGCGACATAATACATGATTCGCCACGCGTACGCATGTACGAAGAGAAGGAACCCGAGTTAGATCGGCAGGATAACTTGGATGCCCTGGAGGAGGAGCGCGACGTCGCAAAAGCCCGCTCCGCATTCTATCAGCAGCAGGCTCGACGGTACCAAAGCAGAGAAGTGCGGGCCAAAACTTATAATATTGGCGAACTCGTTCTACTCCTACCGGAGAAGAAGAAGGACAAGCTCAAACCCAAGTGGGAAGGTCTCTTCATCATTGATGAAGTTCTCACCGGAGGAGCGTACCGCTTACGTAATGCATCTGATAACAGACTCGAGCCGAACCCATGGAACGCGGCCAGACTCCGAAGATTCTACACCTAGCGCCGAACTCAATGTTTGTCTCCTTACCCCCTCCTTTTTAATTATGCTCCCTCCCTTTTCCTTTCTCGACCTTTTTTCTCTTCACACAAAGAATTTAATATAGTACGGACTCCTGGATCACTCCGGTCGCACTATGTGTGTAAGCAATACCTGGGGGCTTCCTATACGGAAGCTAAAAATAATTACTCTAAAGGCTTTTTGCCCATCACATATGCGTTTCTTTCCATATGTGCCTTTTCTAAACCATTATATGCATCGATATGACTTAAGATGTGGCCAAGTTGGGTTGCCTGGCTCTTGTGTTTATGCCCTACGTTCTCGTTAATTCGGCTAGGGCATAAGGGGAGCACCTCTGCGATTGTTACTCCTGGTTCAGCCGGATGTGTACCTCAGACTGGGTGAAGCCGAAAGCTAGCGTCCTTAAGAGAATATTCGGCCAGTGAACAAAAGATGTATTCGTTTATTACAACATAAATCCCCAGAAGTTTTGTATCCTGCGCCTTTGTTCGCAGTCCGGACATGTGCATCGTCGCATGTGTACCCAGGGAAAGGAACCCCTAACGGAACTATTCTCCCTGGAAGATGTTTCTTACCATCCATGTAATATAACATAACTAGTTGGGTACTTGTCTGTTCAAGCACTTATGACCCCTACGCCTGGTTTCCACGCATACCCCGGTTCTGAATAACTGAGCGGGTATTTAGAAACACCCCGTACTGTAGGATCCGGGGGCTGAAGCGAAAAGGTCCGCCATGACAAATGATTTTAATCCGGCTAGGGAATACAAATGTCCATTGATTTACATAGTCACTTGGACTGACTATATTCCTCCTCTATACCATCCAACAGGCTATCTAGCTTACAATCCTGTTGGGAATACTTGGCGGCTAACGCTACCTGGTCATACACCAGACTCACGGGGATTTCTTGCCCATCTAGCTTCGCCGGTCCGACTTCAGTCATATGGTTCGAGTCCAGCTTTGTGTAGCGCGTCTTCACCATAGCCCAGGCTTCTCTTGCACCTTGCTGGCAGGCTGACACCTTCCACAATCGGAAGCGCCACCGTGATCCTTGAAGCATGTCCAGAAGCTCCCCCATGCCATTCGACAGGAAGCTTGATGGCCACAAGGCCTGAGCAACACCCTGCATCACCAGCCGAGCTTGCTCGAGCAGTTGTGAGAGGTCTTGCAGTAAATCGCCAGCAGATGAGGGCATCTCCTCCTCAGGGCGGCCTGTTAACATTCTTGCAAGCAAAATTCTTTCAATATGCTTCTTCGCCGAGCTGTACTACAGCTCGCCTAGGCACTTACCATAAATGCCGCGTCGAAGCCTCTTGTTTTCCTTCATGGTTCTGCCAGCTGAGCGCGAACGTCTTTTAATTCCACGTCCAGCCGAACATTGGCATCTTGAAGATTATTCTTCTCCCGCCTAACTTGCGTAAGAACACGCTCGCCAGCCTTTAGCTGCCTTTGGAGATGCGACTCGTCATCCCTTACACCCTCCGGATTCACCCCGGGGTTGTCTGCAGAATTTTCTGTTAGACTCGTCATACCATCCACTTACTAACTGGTGCATCTTCGTACAATCGAGACAAATGTTACCAGATGAGGCATTTTGGGATTCCTCTAACTTGGCAACCGTGGCCCTCGGCTAGGCCTTTCACTCCTCCAGCTCCCGAGACATTTGCTCGTTCTTATCTACAAGGACCTGTGCATAAATTGATCCTTAAAACAGTTGTTCAAACCGTTTCAAGTCTCAGGGGCTACTGCTATACATGCTTATCAAACTTTCTTACCCATATATCTTTGGTATACTGGTCCGTCGCTCGGGCAAGCCCGCCTTGAGCAGCTCAGATGTATGCGTCTCCCGAATTGAAAGCATTAAATGCCTCTTCAAAAAAGATGTTGTTGTGAAGTACGGCCCGTCGGCGCCAGTGATTCATGGCTCTCTCTACTTCAAAATTCGTGGCAGAGAGCATATCTGTGTCCTCTATCGGAGAACTATGCGGCATCGTCCCCACGTCCGCCTCCTCTCTCGAAGCCGGTTCTGGAATCCGGCTGGTGGAGGCATGATCGGCAGGATCCCCAGATATAGTCCGGCTACTCCTCTTCCTGCTAGGACGCGAAGGGCGTTGTTATAGTTTCAAACACAACAATTGCAGGACAGGTTTTTGCCTTACCTCTGTAGCGGCATTTCGACCCTGACCGCCTTCCTCTGGAGCCTGCCCAATCCGGATGCCTGTGGTCGACGGGTCCCTAGGGGCTCGGCACTGCGCTCCGACTGTCGTCTCTACAAAAACACGACACTTCAGGGGAAAGGCATGGCATCGCGAAGGAGTCCTCTTCGGCTTGGCTTACGCGCGACGCAGGTAGCAGTCCGGGATAATTGGCAATAATAACCACTGAGGCGCCATCGTAGCTCGCCCGATAGAATATCCCGCTGACAAGCTCCATGGTCATATCCGGATCTTCTTCGAGTCCTGGATCCAGGGCCCTTCCGGGGTCCTCTGGCTGAGGGGAAGGGCTGGAGATTCCTTCTACGGCCCTCCTCAATTCTTGCTCGGAAATATCGAGGCAGATAATTTTAGCGAAGAATGCCACAATAAGTGAAGCAGGGAAAGGAATGACGACTTACCCAGTTTGGGGGGTTGTACATGGAGAATCCATCCCGCAGTTTAATGTGAAGGAATTCTTCCTCTTCTCCTTTGTATAAATCGGACAATATTCTTGCTAGAGCAGTGGCGGAGTCCGGACCCTTACGGCCATAGTGGGTGGCATTGTCTTCCCCGTTCAAGTGCCACATGGGCTTGCCCCGATATTGAAGCAGTTGCATTCCCCGCATTATGCATATTGCCATAACCTCGACTATTGTCAGTCCGGATTTGGCCAGTAACTTTATCCTACTCATCAGGAAGTGTATTTCCCTGGTATCCTCCTCTTGGGGACTCGGGGGCACCAGCTTAGATGTGCCCTCGGCAGGGTGTTACTTAACTTGGGGAGACCTGTCCGGACTGGATCCGGAAGAGGAACGTCATCAATGTAAAACCACTCTGAAGGCCAGTTCTCTGGTGCCTTCTTGGTAGTGCCGAATAAGTATCCGGCCTCGGCAATGTGCCATACTTCAACCCCGCCCACTTGACATAGGGATTCCCCCTGGTTGCGAGGAACGAGGCAAAACAGCTTCTTCCATAACCCTAAATGAGCCTTGCAGCCTAGGAATAGCTCACAAAGGGTGACGTATCCTGCTATATGTAGTACGGAGGCAGGAGTAAAATTGTGCAACTGGAGGCCGTAGAACTCCAGGAGCCCACGAAGGAACGGGTGGAT
Organism: Triticum aestivum; assembly: GCF_018294505.1. NCBI lineage: Eukaryota > Viridiplantae > Streptophyta > Magnoliopsida > Poales > Poaceae > Triticum > Triticum aestivum. Next base: position 484,354,488 of record NC_057798.1, read on the forward strand.
GGGAAACCCGACGCCCCTTAGTAGATGCGGGATGAGGCATATTTGCTCCTCTAGAGATGGATTAGGAGACCCCTCCGCTTGTTCCCCGCTGTTATAGGTGGCTATTCCGGCTCGGACGGGGACCATGAACGCCGGTGGGAGAAACCCTTGGGTTTGTAACTCTATCAAACGGCTATGAGGAACTGCACACTCTACCCAGTTACCCGGCTTGGAACGAGGAGAGCGAGCGGAAGAGTTGCGACGACCGGCCATGTTGGAATGGTTTTTCCGGAGCACTCTGTTGGATGCTTGCTCGAGGGGGAAGAGTGAGGTTTGGATCTGAGAATCCCCGTCTCTTCAAATAGACGGCTAGCCCGAAGGATCGGGGGTGGCAAATGCAAAAATGCCTCAGCTCCTTGCATTCGCTCGACACGTGGCAAATGGTCATTATTGAGGCACTGAAGCCGAGGAGTACAACATTGATGAGAAGCCGGACACTATTCGTCGTAACAGGTACTCTGGAGTATTCGGAGATGGAACCCCCCTTGCAATGCCGAAAACAAGACTGTGCGCTGGACTCGTCGTCATTGAAGCCTGGTTCAGGGGCTACTGAGGGAGTCCTGGATTAGGGGGTATCCGGATGGCCAGACTATATACTTCGTCCGGACTATTGGAGCGTGAAGATACAAGACTCAAGACTCTGTCCTGTGTCCAGATGGGACTCTCCTTTGCGTGGAAGACAAGCTTGGTGATCCGGATATTGTGTTTCCTTCCTTGTAACCGACTCCAAGTAAACCCTAGCCCTCTCCGATGTCTATATAAACCGGAGAGGTTGGTCCTTAGAAGGCTTATCACAATTACAATCATAATCATCATAGGCTAGCTTCTAGGGTTTAGCCTCTACGATCTCGTGGTAGATCTACTCTTGTACTACTCATATCTTCAATATTAATCAAGCAGGAAGTAGGGTTTTACCTCCATCGAGAGGGCTCGAACCTGGGTAAACATTGTGTCCCTTGCTTCCTGTTACCATCAGCGTAAGACGCACAGATCGGGACCCCCTACCCGAGATCCACCGATTTGACACCGACAAGAGCTGAATGCTTTTTCCGTGTGCCATGGGCCTCCTTTTATAGACGAAAGGGGCTGCCACAGTGGCACACAGGAGGTGGAAAGTGCTACAGCATTGCGAGCTTATCGCCGGTATTACAGAACAAGACGCATTTAATGCGAGGCTTAGGTGTCCCTTCACTTTATTGGGGATGGGAGCAAGGCCCGTACCGTCCGTCGCCGCTCCTCCTTGCTTCGACACGTGCCCCGGCCAGTGGTGCATGCAGTGCATGTACGCAGGCAAGCAGCTGAGGTGGCATGGTGGTGGAGCCTCCACAAAGGGTTGCATATTGCCACGCAGGCGCCTGCCTAGCTGGCTGGGTTGGCAGCTGCATGCGAACGGTGGCGAAGACTTGGCTGGTGCGAGCCTGGCAGTGGCACGCCGGTGCGCTTGGCGAGGGTCTCGTCGGGTGGCCCGGCAAGGGTCTTGCCAGGTGGCCCGGCAAGGGCCTTGCCGTGGCGCACTAACTTCCCCGGCAAGGATCTTGTCGGGGGTCTTGTGGGTTTCTTTGGTGAGGATAGTTGCTATCCTCATTTGATCTTGAGCATTCTATGTCTTCATAAAGATCTGCATACCACCACGGAGGTGCCTCCCGAGCCCTGTCCAACGCATTTGTCTAGTGTTGGTGGGCTCAAGGGTGGCTCACTTCGGCTGGCGTGGGCGAGCTGCCCTGGCAAGGGTCTTGCCGGGGCTGCCCCGGCAAGGGTCCTTGCCGGGGGAACCTGCTACGCCTATTTGATATTTGTGGCCTTCGTCCTTGTCGTTGCTCTGTTTGCCTTGTGGCTTTGGCTTCTCCTTCGGCTTCCCTTTCCTGCCATGTCTATGCGTGGTCGTGGCGGGAGGCTCTGACTGCCCGTGCACAAGTAAAGGGGTCAAAAGGAGAGCCCCAACACCGATAAGGCCTCCTTTTAATAGAGTACCGGACCAAAGCATTAGCACTTAGTGAATACATGAACTCCTCAAACTATGGTCATCACCGAGAAGTATCCCGATTATTGTCACTTCGGGGTTGTCAGATCATAACACATAATAGGTGACTATAGACTTGCAAGATAGGATCAAGAACTCACATATATTCATGAAAACATAATAGGTTCAGATCTGAAATCATGGCACTCGGGCCCTAATGACAAGCATTGAGCATAGCAAAGTCATAGCAACATCAATCTCAGAACATAGTGGATACTGGGGATCAATTCCTAACAAAACTAACTTGATTACATGGTAAATCTCATCCAACCCATCACTGTCCAGCAAGCCTACGATGGAATTACTCATGCACGGCGGTGAGCATCATGAAATTGGTGATGGAGGATGGTTGATGATGACGACGATGACGAATCCCCCTCTTCGGAGCCCCGAACGGACTCCAGATCAGCCCTCCTGAGAGAGATTAGGGCTTGGCGGCGGCTCCGTATTGTAAAACGTGATGGATCTTTCTCTCTTATTTTTTTCTCCGCGAACGTGAATATATGGAGTTGGAGTTGAGGTCGGTGGAGGTCCAGGGGGCCCACGAGGCAGGGGGCACGCCCTAGGGGGGGCGCCCCCCACCCTCGTGGACAGGGTGTGGGCCCCCTGGTGCTGATTCCTACGCCAGTATTTTTTATTAATTCTGAAAAGTTGCTCCGTGGATTTTCAGGTCATTCCGAGAACTTTTATTTCTGCACAAAAATAACACCATGGAAGTTCTGCTGAAAACAGCGTTAGTCTGGGTTAGCTCCATTCAAATCATGCAAGTTAGAGTCCAGAACAAGGGTAAAAGTGTTTGGAAAAGTAGATACAACGGAGACGTATCAACGACGCCTTATGAACTATGGTTTGGCAAGAAACCAAAGTTGTCGTTTCTTAAAATTTGGGGCTGCGATGCTTATGTGAAAAGGTTTCAACCTGATAAGCTCGAACCCAAATCGGAGAAGTGCGTCTTCACAGGATACCCAAAAGGAAACTGTTGGGTACACCTTCTATCACAGATCCTAAGGCAAGATATTCGTTGCTAAGAAGGATCCTTTCTAGAGAAGGAGTTTCTCTCGAAAGAAGTGAGTGGGAGGAAAGTAGAGCTTGATGAGGTAATTGTACCTTCTCCTGAATTGGAAAGTAGTTCATCACAGAAATCAGTTCCAGTGATTCCTACACCAATTAGTGAGGAAGCTAATGATGATGATCATGAAACTTCATATCAAGTTACTACAGAACCTCGTAGGTCTTCCAGAGTACGGTCCGCACCAGATTGGTACGGTAATCCTATTCTCGAAGTCATGTTACTAGACCATGATGAACCTACGAACTATGAGGAAGCGATGATGAGCCCAGATACCGTGAAATGGCTTAAGGCCATGAAATCTGAGATGGGATCCATGTATGAGAACAAAGTGTGGACTTTGGTGGACTTGACCGATGGTCGGCAAGCCATATTAAATAAATGGATCTTCAAGAGGAAGACGGACACTGATAGTAGTGTTACTATCTACAAAGCTCGACTTGTCGCAAAAAGGTTTTCGACAAGTTCAAGGTGTTGACTACAATGAGATTTTCTCAACTGTAGCGATGCTTGAATCCGTCTGAATCATGTTAGCGGTTGCCATATTTTATGAGATCTGGCATATGGATGTCAAAATTGCATTTCTAAATGGATTTCTGGAAGAAGAGTTGTATATGATGCAACCAGAAGATTTTGTCGATCCAAAAGGTCCTAACAAAGTGTGCAAACACCAGCGATCCATTTATGGACTCGTGAAAGCCTCTCGGAGTTGGAATAAACGTTTTGATAGTGTGATCGAAGCATATGGTTTATACAGACTTTTGGAGAAGCATGTATTTACAAGAAAGTGAGTGGGAGCTGTGTAGCATTTCTAATATTATATGTGTATGACATATTGTTGATTGGAAATGATATAGAATTTCTGGATAGCATAAAAGGATACTTGAATAAGAGTTTTTCAATAAAAGACCTCAGATAAGCTCCTTACATATTGGGCATCAAGATCTATAGAGATAGATCAAGACGCTTGATAAGATTTTTTAATGAATACATACCTTGACAAGTTTTTGAAAGAGTTCAAAATGGATCAGTCAAAGAAGGAGTTCTTGTGTGTATTACAATTACAAGGTGTAAAGTTGAGTAATACTCAAAGCCCGACCACAACAGAAGATAGAAAGAGAATGAAAGTCATTCCCTATGCCTCAGTCATAGGTTCTATAAAGTATGTTATGCTGTGTGCCAGACCTATTGTGTACCTTGCCATGAGTTTGGCAAGTGGGTACAATAGTGATCTAGGAGTATATCACTGGACAACGGTCAAAATTATCCTTAGTGAGGACTAAGGAATGTTTCTCGGTGATGGGGGTGATAAAGAGTTCATCGTAAAAAGTTACATCGATGCAAGCTTTTACACCGATCCAGATGACTCTAAGTCTCAATCTGGATACATATTGAAAGTGGGAGCAATTAGCTAGAGTAGCTCCATACAGAGAATTGTTGTAGACATAGAATATTTGCAAAATACATATGGCTCTAAATGTGACAGACCCGTTAACTATAGTTCTCTCATAAGCAAAACATGATCACACCTTAGTAATCTTTGGGTGTTAATCACATAGCAATGTGAACTAAATTATTGACTCTAGTAACCCTTTGGTTGTTGGTCACATGGCGATGTGAACTATGGGTGTTAATCACATACAGATGTGAACTATTGATGTTAAATCACATGGCTATGTGAACTAGATTATTGACTCCAGTGCAAGTGGGAGACTAAAGGAAATATGCCCTAGAGGCAATAATAAAGTTATTATTTTATTTCCTTATTTCATGATAAATTTTTATTATCCATGCTAGAATTGTATTAACCGAAAACTTAGTACATGTGTGAATACATAGAAAAAACATAGTGTCCCTAGTATGCCTCTACTTGACTAGCTCGTTAATCAAAGATGGTTATGTTTCCTAACCATAGACATGTGTTTTCATTTGATGAACGGGATCACATCATTAGGAGAATGATGTGATGGACATGACCAATCCTTTAGCTTAGCATTATGATCGTTGCAGTTTCATTGCTACTGCTTTCTTCATGACTTATACATGTTCCTCAGACTATGAGATTATGCAACTCCCGAATATCGGAGGAACACCTTGTGTGCTATAAAAAGTCACAACTTAAATGGGTGATTATAAAGATGCTCTACAGGTGTCTCCGAACGTGTTTGTTGGGTTGGCATAGGTCGAGATTAGGATTTGTCACTCCATGTTTCAGAGAGGTATCTCTTGGCCCTCTTGGTAATGCTCATCACTATAAGCCTTGCAAGCATTGTGATTAATGAGTTAGTTATAGGATGAAGCATTATAGAATAAGTAAAGAGACTTGCTAGTAATGATATTGAACTAGGTATGATGATACCGATGATCGAATCTCGGGCAAGTAACATACCGATGACAAAGGGAACAACGTATGTTGTTATGTGGTTTGACCGATAAAGATCGTTGTCGAATATGTAGGAGCCAATGTGAGCATCCAGGTTCCTCTATTGGTTATTGACCAGAGATGTGTCTCGGTCATGTCTACATAGTTCTCGAACTCGTAGGGTCCGCATGCTTAACGTTCGATGACGATTTGTATTATGAGTTATGTGATTTGATGACCAAAGTTTGTTCGGAGTCCCGGATGAGATCACAGACATGACAAGGAGTCTTGAAATGGTCGAGACGTAAAGATCGATATATTGGAAGGCTATATTCGGAAATCGGAAAAGTTCCGAGTGATTCGGGTATTTTTCGGAGTACCAGAGAGTTACGGGAATTTGCCGGGGGAAGTAATGGGCCTTAATGGGCCATACAGGAAAGGAGAGAAGGGCCTCAAGGGGTGGCCGCCCCCTCCCCCCCATGTGCTGGTCCGAATTGGACTAGGAGAGGGCGGCGCCCCCCTCCTTCCTTCTCCCCTCTTCCTCCTTCCCTCCTTCTCCTGCTAGGAATAGGAAAGAGGAGGGGAATCCTACTTGGACTGGGGAGTCCTAGTAGGATTCCCCACACCTGGTGCGCCCCCCTTAGGACGGCCACCTCTTCCCTCCCCTCCTTTATACACGTGTCCAGGGGGCACTCCATAGACACACAAGTTGATCTTTTAGCCGTGTGCGGTGCCCCCCTTAATAGTTACACACCTCGGTCATATCGTCATAGTGCTTAGGCGAAGCCCTGCGTCAGTAACACCATCACCACCATTGCCACGCCGTCGTGCTGACAGAACTCTCCCTCGACCTCAACTGGATCAAGAGTATGAGGGACGTCATCAAGCTAAACGTGTGCTGAACGCGGAGGTGTCATACGTTCGGTGCTTGGATCGGTTGGATCGCGAAGACGTTCAACTACATCAACCGCGTTACTAAACACTTTCGCTTTTGGTCTACGAGGGTACGTGGACACACTCTCCCCTCTCGTTGCTATGCATCTCCTAGATACATCTTGCGTGATCGTAAGAATTTTTTTGAAATTACTGCGTTCCCCAACACTTCCATGGGTGCAATGAAGAAGTTTGTGTCTGAGACTATTTCAGGTTAAAGATGGATTGGATCAAAAAGTAGAAGGATTGGGCTAAAGAAGTGGAAAGAGATTGGGTTGGATCAAAGAAGAGGAAGAAAATTTGATTTGTGGCGGCGCAGCATTGATCTGCTATGGGAGGCGTCCTCCTGTAGAGAGAGAGGAAGAAGGGGATCAATGAGAAAGAAGGAGACCGATGCGGCGACAGATCTTGTTCTATTTTTGTGGGGGTGAAGGAAGGAAGGCCCGACCCAATACACAACCGACGGCCCAACACTCTTAAACACACATAACACGATCAATTACATATAAGACCACACGATTTGTCCTAAAATACATATAAGAACACACAAAAAACAAAAGAACGTAAAGAAAAAACTAATAGATGTATGGAGAACTATTAAAGCCTCCATCCTTTATTATTAGGTAAAGATAAAGATAAAGATTGATTAAGATGTTACAAGTACAGAGTTGATCTACCTCGAGATCTTCAGATGTGTTCTAACTCTGGTGCTAGGTGAATGAGACGTTAATGTCCCCTCTACGGGCTAAACACTTCAGCTTATATACACGCCAGGCAGGGTATCTAGGGTTACAAGGTCGGTATCCTGGTGTAGAGGTAGCAGAAGAAGTCTGGAGTATACGGAAAGCCTTCAGTAAATGGGAACTTGATCTCGCCTCCAGCATGCAGCCTTAGGAGTCCATCTTGAGAAGGATAAGGGGCCTCTAGCCCAATCCGAGAAGCATGGGCCATCTAGGTTAGTACCCCCTGGCCCAGGATACCGTCACGTATGCTTTCATTTTCATATAACTAGTGGGAATTTTTCATTACAGAACTTGGCTTGTACATTCCAGTGATGGACTTCCTCAAATGCCCGGGGTCATCATGAGCAAGCAAGTTGGATGCACACCGATTTAGTTTTGTTTTTTTAGCTTTCATACACTTACAACTCTTAGTGCATCCTTTCCATGTCAATCTTTACTCCTTGCATTGACATCAATTGATGGGCATCTCCATAGCCCGTTGATTAGCCTCATCGATGTGAGACTTTCTCCTTTTTTGTCTTCTCAATATCAACCCCTATCATCATACTCTATTCCACCCATAGTGCCATATCCATGGCTGCAGTCATGTATTGCGTGAGAGTTGAAAAAGCTGAAGCGCGTAAAAGTATGAACCAATTGCCCGGCTTGTCACCGGGGTTGTGCATGATAAATACTTGTGTTAAGAAGATGGAGCATGACAAGGCTATATGATTTTATAGGGATAATGTTCTTTAGCGTTGATATTTTGAAAGACGTGATTGTTTGTTGGTATGCCTTATTATTGTTGTTTTTATGTCAAATTATAGACTATTACTTTGAATCATTTGGATCTTAATATTCATGCCACCAATGAGAGATTACATGATGAAGATGTTAGGTAGCATTCACATCAAAAATTCAGTTATTATCATTTACCTACTCGAGGACGAGTAGGAATTAAGCTTGGGGATGTTTGATACATCTCCAATGTATCTATAATTCTTGTGGTTATTATCATTGTTCCATGCTATTATAGTATCAATCTTGGATGTTTATTATGCAACTATATGCCATTATATATCATTTTTAGGGACTAACCTATTAACCCAGTGCGAAGTACCAGTTGTTGTTGTTTGCCTGATTTTGGTTTTCTAGGAAATCAATACAAAACATAGTCCAAATGCCATGAAACTTTTAATATTTTTTGTCTGGACATAAGAAACACTAGAAGTTTTGGAAGGAGACCGGAAGGCGGAGGAGTGGGCAACGAGCCACCAGGGCGTGCCCAGGGGGGTCGGCGCGCCCTGGTGCCTCATGGGCCCCTCGTTCCTCGACTCACCACACGTCTGAACTCGTTCTAAGTATCACACACATGGCAGCCACGGGCACTGTTCATCTAGAGGCAGCCCAACACCAGTTGGCTACGTCTTGCACGGGGGCTCGATTGGCTTCGGTAAGTAGCAAAGAAGATTAAGCATCAAGAAGCTGAGACTATGAAAGCTAAATCCAAATTCCAGTTTTCAATGAAAGAAAATGAAGAACTTAAAGCTAAATTTGCCACGCAAAGAGTTGCCTAGGAAACTGAGAAATCGACTTATTAAAATGCGTTGAAGACGTTGAGGCTCAGGTTAATCCGGTCACTAAAGAGCTTGCCGGCTTAAAGCAACAGATAACCCATATGGCAGCCGCCATCTTTGGTAAGACTCATATGCCACTCATTGCTTGTCTTGATACTTATGGAATCCACCTACTAATGCTTAGTATACAAACTTTAACTCGCCTGGTGCTACTTCTTGAGCTTGTGTTGGTTTTTCCCTTGAAGAGGAAAGGGTGATGCAGCAAAGTAGAGATAAGTATTTCCCTTAGTTAGAGAACCAAGGTATCAATCCAGTAGGATACAATGCACAAGCCACCAATACCTGCACAAACAATCAAACAACTTGCACCCAACGCGATAAAGGGGTTGTCAATCCCTTCACGGTCACTTGCAAAATTGAGATCAAATAGAGATAGATAAACAAAAGGTAAAATATTTTTGGGTTTTTGGTTTATAGATCGGAAAGTAAAAGATTGCAAAAATAGTAAATCGGAAACTAATATGATGGCAAATAGACTCGGGGGCCATAGGTTTCACTAGTGGCTTCTCTCAAGATAGCAAATAATACAGTGGGTGAACAAATTACTGTCGAGCAATTGATAGAAAAGCGCAAAGTTACGATGGCAATAATTATGAAATGTAGGCATCACGTCCGTCTCAAGTAGACCGACTCCTACTTGAGTCTACTACTATTACTCCACACATCGACCGACTCCTGCCTGCATCTAGAGTATTAAGTTCATGAAGAATAGAGTAATGCATTAAGTAAGATGACATGATGTAGAGGAATAAACTCAAGCAATATGATGTAAACCCCATCTTTTTATCCTCGATGGCAACAATACAATACGTGCCTTGTTGCCCCTACTGTCACTGGGAAAGGACACCGCAAGATTGAACCCAAAGCTAAGCACTTCTCTCATTGCAAAAAAAAACAATCTAGTTGGCCAAACTAAATTGATAGTTCGAAGAGAATTACAAAGATATCAAATCATGCATATAAGAATTCAGAGGAGATTCAAATAATATTCATAGATAAGCTGATCATAAATCCACAATTCACCAGATCTCGACAAACACACCGCAAAAGAAGATTACATCAGATAGATCTCCAAGAATATCAAGGAGAACATAGTATTGAGAATCAAAGAGAGAGAAGCCATCTAGATACTAGCTATGGACCCGTAGGTCTAAGGTAAACTACTCACGCTTCATCGGAAGGGTAATAGAGTTGATGTAGAAACCCTCCATGATCGAATCACCCTCGGGCAGGATGCCAGAAAAGGCCCCTAGATGGGATCTCATGGGAACAGAAGGTTGCGGCGGTGGAAAGGTGTTTTCGTGGATGCTTCTGGTGGTTTGGGGATATATGTGAATATATAGGATGAAGAAGTAGGTCGGTGGAGTCACGAGGGGCCCACAAGGCAAGGGGCGTGCCCTACCCCCTGGGCACGCCCTCCGCCCTTGTGGCCGCCTCGTGGCTCTTCTGACTTGATCTCCAAGTCTCCTAGGTGTCTTCTAGTCCAAGAAAAATCATCGCAGAGGTTATATTCTGTTTGGACTCCATTTGGTATTCCTTCTCTGCGAAGCTCAAAAACAAGGAAAAAACATAAATTGACACTAGGCTCTAGGTTAATAGGTTAGTCCTAAAAATAATATAAAATAGCATATTAATGCTTATAAAACATCCAAAACAGATAATATAATGGCATGGAACAATCAAAAATTATAGATACGTTGGAGACGTATCACCTGACCCCTCTTATGCAACTTGAATAGGCTCCAAGCGCTAGTCTTGGCCAGAATATGCTTCTAAAGCTGAAGGCTGTGTACTCACTGATGGAGTAGTTATATACTGGAACATTATGTAGCCTCGTTGCTTTATACGGTGGCAAAGAATCTCCATCTCGCATCAAGATTGTTTTGGATCAACTCTCAACAGCGTCGGCTCAAGTCAAAGAATATAAGTTGTCAGCCGCCCGCACCAGAGCAATTGTTGTGCTAGGCCGGGCCAAGGCATGGCAGACAGAACTTGACCCGGTGGAAATAGTCAGTGGATGCCCAGAATTCAAGGATGACGGGTCTGCCTTCGAGGAACAAGTCTTTAACAACTGCATCAAGGAGATGTGAACCGTAGCATGCAAGCTTATTGAGGATCGAAACATAAACCATTATACGCGGGCTTACGACGAGAACAACAACAAAATTAAGCCGCCTACCCATGAAGTGAAGAACCTTGTTAATTCAAGGCATAAGCACATCTTCGTCCGTGATCTTGACCAGTCCATTATTATTAATGATGAAGCCACATTCAAGGCCTTAACTAGCATCGACTAGAAATTGGCTGACCTCCAGATGGCCTAAGATGAAGAGCTGGTGCAGGATGAACCGGAGCCTTCGAGGCGTCAATAAGAGAATTAAGTAGTACCAAGATGATCTAGGCAGCTCTCGAGCCGGTTTAAAGGAGTGCAGCTTCGAAAAACACTTAACTGAAACCTTGTGAAAGATCCTTGTAATAGGGTAGTTTGAAAACAATGATCCACCCTGTCATGCCATCGCTCATGTGTATCTCACAACTTTGATCTGAATAGCTGTATTTTGTGGCATGCTCAATATGCTATTTACCTTTGGTCTTAAATATATTTCAAAGTCTCATCAGCACGTGCACAGGCGACTTAGAATCAAAAACCATTTGGCGAATTAAAGTTCAAAACCAAGGCAGGTTACCAAACCCGAAGATTTATTTTTATGCAATGGTTGAAAATATCAACATGGCTATAAAGCCGAAAACAATCATGTTGGTGGGTTTAACATTAAAAACCACGGCGGGTGACAACCCGAAAGACTCAAAAATAGGCCACATAAACTGGAGCCTCATGACCCGGAGATTGCGAAAAAACTTAAGATCACAAAAAATATTTCAAGGGCCCAAAATATGCAAAGTTCAAATTAAGCTGGCTTTATGGGTGCGACTAAAAAGGTTGGCACACAGGCCTCATGGCTCACATGCCTCATGGCTCCCAGGTCGTATGGTTCACAGGCCTTATGGGTTACAGGCCTTATGTTTGCTTTCAAGGCCGCAAAATCCGTGGTTCATCCTAGCTCACTGTAAGCCGACTCTCACGTGACACGAAACCGTCATTTTAACCTTGACAAATTCAGGGTCTTTAAGAAGATTTACTTGCCAAGAGTTCGGCGGGTCACCTGGTGGAGTAGCAAGTTGCAAACAGGTAGGATGAACACATAATTTGGCATCTCAGGCCTGGTCAAAAGGGTATGAAAGCTAAACCCGGTGGTTTGGAAGCCCCCAAGTGACTTTTGATCAACTAATAAAGACTCAGATACACAAAAATGAAACGACAGAGCCCCTAAATTTTTCCAGGGATGCCGGCTTTAGTATATTGATCATAAAAAAGGCATATACATTGATTGAAATATGTAAATTGATAGGATCTAGTGGCTCGGATGTAATAAGGCCGAAGATGAGCAATGTTCCATGGCCGCGGGTCTCCTCTTCCGACTTGCGGGAATCCTCATGCTCTCGCACATCAATGAGATAATAGGACCCGTTGTTGAGATTCTTGCTGACCACAAAAGGTCCTTCCCAGGGTGGGGACAATTTATGCATGTCAATTTGATCTTGAATCAGCTGGAGCACTAAATCAACTTCTTGAAATGCCTGAGTCTTGACCCTGCGGCTATGATAGCAACATAGGTCTTGCTGATATATTGTTGAACGAGCCACTGCAAGGTCACGTTCCTCATCCAAAGCATCAAGTGCATTTTGTCGTGCTTTCTCATTGGTAGCTTCAACAGAAGATGCTACACAGGGCGAGTCATGATAGATATCACTAGGGAGAACCGCCTCGGCACCATAAACCATGAAGAAAAGCGTATAGCCTGTTGATCTACTGGGAGTGGTATTGATGCTCCAAAGTACTAAAGGTAACTCCTCAACCCAAGAACCAGATGTTCGCTTCAAAGGAACCATAAGCCGGGGTTTAATACCTCTCAAAATTTCTTGGTTAGCCCTTTCTGCTTCACCATTAGACTGCGGATGAGCCACGGAGGAAACATCAAGACGGATATGCTCTCGGTGACAGAAGTCCTTCATAGCACCTTTAGATAAATTAGTGCCATTATCAGTGATGATGCTATGAGGATAACCAAAATGGAAGATTAGCTTTTTCACAAACCGAACTGCAGTTACTGCATCACATTTACTGACCAGCTCAGCCTCGACCCACTTGATGAAAACTAGTTTGACAGTAATTCTTATGTGTCCTCGGGAGCGCTTTGCATTATATAAGAGTTCGTCCAGGCTTGTCCTTTGCTACAAATTATTTGGCCACCTTGCAGCACCTAATTTACTTTTTTACTTGTTGCTCGTTACGAACTATCTTATCACAAAACTATCTGTTACCGATAATTTCAGTGCTTGCGGAGAATACCTTGTTGAATACCGCTTGTCATTTCCTTCTGCTCCTTGTTGGGTTCGAAACTCTTACTTATTGAAAGTACTACGATAGATCCCCTATACTTGTGGGTCATCAAGACTCTTTTCTGGCGCTGTTTCCAAGGAGTGAAGCGCCTTTGGTGACTGGAATTCGGTAAGGAAACATTTATATTACGTGCTGAAATTTACTGTCACTTGTCACTATGGAAAATAATCCATTGAGGGGCTTGTTTGGGGTATCTTCACCTTGACTGGAAGAGCAAAGAGTTTTTCCTCAACCTACTGCATCTACTGAAAATATTTATTATGAAATTCCTTCAGGTACGATAGAGAAATTGCTCGCTAATCCTTATGCAGGAGATGGTACGTTACATCCTGATATGCATCTAATCTATGTGGATGAAGTTTGTGGATTATTTAAGCTTGCAAGTTTGACCGAGGATGAATTCAACAACAAGGTATTCCCTTTATCTTTGAAGGGAAAGGCATTGACATGGTATAGGCTATGTGATGATATTGGATCTTGGAACTACAACTGATTGAAATTGGAATTTCATCAGAAGTTTTATCCTATGCATCTGGTTCATCGTGATCGAAATTATATATAAAATTTTTGGCCTCATGAAGGAGAAAGTATCGCTCAAGCTTGGGGGAGGGTTAAGTCAATGTTATATTCATGCCCCAATCATGAGCTCTCGAGAGAAATTATTATTCAAAAAATTTATACTCGACTTTCTCGTAATGATCAATCCATGCTCAATACTTCTTGTACTAGTTCTGTTATGAATAAGACTATTGAATTCAAATGGGATTTATTGGAAAGAACTAAACACAACTCTGAAGATTGGGAACTTGAGGAAGGTAATGAGTCAGGTATAAACGTCAAGTTTAATTGTGTTAAATCTTTTATGGATACGGATGCTTTTCATGAATTTAGCACTAAATATGGACTTGGGTCTGAGATAGTAGCTTCTTTCTGTGAATCATTTGCTACTCATGTTGATCTCCCCAAGGAGAAGTGGTTTAAATATCATCCTCCCATTGAAGTAAAAGTAGTAGAACCTATTAAAGTTGTATAAGAAACCATTACTTATAATGTTGATCCTATTGTTCCTACTGCTTATATTGAGAAACCACCTTTTCCTGTTAGGATAAAGGATCATATTAAAGCTTCAGTTGTGGTTTGTAAGAGTTATACTAGAACACCTACACCCCTTGAACAAATTAAAGTTGAACCTAGTATTGCTATGGCTAAAGATCTCTTGGTCGATAATATTGATGGGCATGTTATTTACTTCTATGATGAAGCTGCTAGAATTGCCAAACCCGATGATAAATATAAACATAGACCTATTTGTTGGGATACCTGTTGTTTCTGTTAAAATAGGAGATCATTGTTATCATAGCTTATGTGATGTGGGTTCTAGTGTGAGTGCAATTCCTTTTACTTTATATCAAGAAATTATGAATGATATTGCACTGGCTGAGATAGAAGATATTGATGCTACTATTAAGCTTGTCAATAGAGATACTATTTCACAAATTGGGATTGTTAGAGATGTATAAGTCTTGTGTAGGAAAATAAATACCCTACTAATTTTCTTGTCCTTGGTTCCCCAAAAGATGATTTTTGTCCCACTATTATTTTTGAATGTTGGCAGGAGAACTGCCAAATTTATTGATCAGAAGATGGTGTTACAAGAATCCTCAGAGGAGGAAAGCACCAAAAAAATAGTGCAAAAATAAAAGAAATAAAAAGGACCCGTCGGTATCACCACAAACCCAAGCTCTACCATCAATCGGGAACACCATCAGATCCATCGTTGGGATTCTCCAAGGTGACGCCCCCAAGGAGGAAAACGATGTTGAGAACACCGCCGTCACCCGATCTGGCACTGCCAGATCTTAGGTTTTCACCCGGAGATATCACGCTGTTGGGTAGGAAGGGCAAGCGGCTCCACAATGATACCTCCAAGGAGGACGACGACATCCGTGGATGCCGCTACCGCCGGCAATGACAAGGTCGACCTTTCTTGAACACTGTTAATGCTAAGATAGACTGTGAAAAAGAAATTGTTACTATAAGTTTTGGGGATGTGTCTCATGATTTTAATTTCTCTAAATTTCGTAGACAACCCGATGATAAAGAATTGCCTAGTAAGGATGAAATTATTGGTCTTGCTTCTATTGCCGAACCTCCTACTGATCCTTTAGAACAATATTTGCTAGACCATGAAAACGATATGTTTATGAATGAAAGAAAGGAATTAGATGAAATATTCTTCAATCAAGGGCCTATTTTGAAACACAATTTGCCTGTTGAGATTCTTGGGGATCCTCCTCCACCCAAGGGTGATCCTGTGTTTGAGCTTAAACAATTATCTGATACTTTAAAATATGCTTATCTTGATGAAAAGAAGATATATCCTGTTATTATTAGTGCTAACCTTTCAGAGCATGAAGAAAAGAGATTATTGAAAACTCTGAAGAAGCACCGTGCCGCTATTGGATATATTGTTGATGATCTTATGGGCATTAGTCCCACTCTATGTCAGCACAAAATTAATATGGAGCCTGATGCTAAACCAGTTGTTGATCATCAATGACAGTTAAATCCTAAGATGAAAGAAGTGGTAAGAAATGAAATACTAAAGCTTAAGGAGGCAGGTATAATTTATCCTATTGCTGATAGTAGATGGGTAAGTCACGTTCATTGTGTCCCTAAGAAGGGAGGTATTACTATTGTTCGTAATGATAAGAATGAATTGATCCCTCAAAGAATTGTTACAGGTTATAGAATGGTAATTGATTTCCGCAAATTAAACAAAGCTACTAGAAAATATCATTACCCTCTAACTTTTATTGATCAAATGCTAGAAAGACTGTCCAAACATACACATTTTTGCTTTCTAGATGGTTATTCTGGTTTTTCTCAAATACCTATGTCAAAAGAGGATCAAGAAAAGACTACTTTTACATGTACTTTTGGTACCTTTTCTTATAGATGTATGCATTTTGCTTTATGAAATGCTCTTGCTAACATTCAAAGATGTATGACTACTATATTCTCTAACTTTTGTGAAAAGATTTTTAAGGTTTTCATGGATGATTTCTCCGTTTATGGAATTTCTTTTTATGATTTCTTAAGAAACTTTGATCGAGTTTTGCAGAGATGTGAAGAAACTAATCTTGTTTTGAATTGGGAGAAGTGCCACTTTATGGTTAATGAAGGTATTGTCTTGGGGCATAAAATCTCTAAAAATGGTATTGAAGTGGATAAAGCTAAAGTAGATGCTATTAAAAAGATGTCGTGTCCTAAAGATATCAAAGGTATAAGAAGTTTCCTTGGTCATGCTAGTTTCTATAGGAGGTTTATTAAAGACTTCTCTAAAATTTCTAGGCCTCTCATTAATCTCTTGCAAAAAGATGTTCCTTTTGTTTTTGATGATGATTGTGTAGAAGCATTTGAAATACTTGAGAAAGCCTTGATTTCTGCACCTATTGTTCAGCCACCTGATTGGAATTTACCCTATGAAATTATGTGTGATGCTAGTGATTATGTTGTTGGTGTTATTCTAGGGCAAAGAGTTGATAAGAAGTTGAATGTTATTCATTATGCTAGTAAAACTCTAGATAGTGCCCAGAGAAATTATGCTACTACTGAAAAAGATTTTTTGGCAGTTGTTTTTGCTTGTGATAAGTTCAGATCCTATATTGTTGATTCTAAAGTAACTGTTCACACTGATCACACTACTATTAAATATCTTATGGAAAAGGAAGATGCTAAAGCTAGACTTATTAGATGGGTTCTCTTGCTACAAGAATTTGATTTGCATATTATTGACAGAAAGGGAGCTGAGAACCCCGTTGCAGACAACTTGTCTAGGTTAGAAAATGTTCTTGATGACCCACTGCCTATTGATGATAACTTTCCTGATGAGCAATTAGTTGTCATAAATGATTATCGTAATACTCCATGGTATGCTGATTATGCTAATTACATTGTTGCTAAATTATACCACCTAGTTTCACATACCAGCAAAAGAAAAGGTTTTCCTATGATTTAAGACATTACTTTTGGGATGACCCTCATCTTTATAAATGAGTAGGTGGTGTTATTAGACGTTGTGTACCTGAGCATGTACACGAACACATCCTACGCAAGTGCCATTCTGAGGCTTACGGAGGACACCACGCTGGAGATAGAACTGCACACAAGATATTGCAATTTGGTTTTTATTGGCCCACTCTCTTTAAGGATGCTCGTAAGTTTGTCTTGTCTTGTGATGAATTTCAAAGAATTGGCAATATTAGTAGATACTAGGAAATTCCTATGAACTATTCACTTGTTATTGAACCATTTGATGTTTGAGGCTTTGATTATATGGGACATTTTCCTTCGTCTAATAGGTATACACACATTTTAGTTGTTGTTGATTATGTTACTAAGTGGGTAGCAGCTATTCCAACTAGTAGTGATGATCATAACACCTCTATTAAGATGCTTAAAGAAGTTATTTTTCTGAGGTTTGGAGTCCATAGATATTTAATGATTGATGGTGGTTCACACTTTATTCATGGTGCTTTCCGTAAATTGCTTGCTAAATATGATGCTAACCATAGAATTGCATCTCCATAACATCCCCAGTCTAGTGGTCAAGTAGAATTGAGCAATATAGAGATTAAATTGATTTTGCAAAAGACTATTAATAGATCTAGAAAGAATTGGTCTAAGAAACTTGATGATGCATTATGGGCTTATAGAACTGCTTATAAAACCCTATGGGCATGTCTCCATATAAAATGGTTTATGTAAAAGCATGTCACTTACCTCTCGAACTAGAACATAAATCTTATTGGGCAATCAAAGAGCTCAACTATGATTTCAAACTTGCCGGTGAAAATAGGTTATTTCACATAAGCTTGCTTGATGAATGGAGAACCCAAGCCTATGAGAATGCCAAGTTGTTTAAAGAAATGGCATGACAAAAGGATACAAAAGCGTGAGTTTAGTGTAGGTGATCATGTTTTGCTATACAACTGTCGTTTAAGATTTTTTTGCAGGAAAGCTTCTCTCTAAATGGGAAGGTCCTTACATTATCAAGGAGGTTTATCGGTCTGGTGCCATCAAGATCAACAACGCCGAAGGCACAAATCCGAAGGTGGTAAACGGTCAAAGAATCAAACATTATATCTCAGGTACTCCCATAAATGTTGAGACCAATATTATCAATACTATAACACCGGAGGAGTACATAAGGGATACTTTCCAGAATGTTTCAGACTCCGAAAAGGAATAGGTATGTGGTACGGTAAGTAAACCGACTGCAAAACGTTTCCAATGGCAATTTTTCTCCATTTTGGAATATTTAGAAAATTAGGAAAATTAATAGTAGTCCGAAGAGTGCATGAGGAAGCGGCAAGGCAGGAGGGCGCACCCCTGTGCCTTGTGGCTAGCTCGTGTGCCATGCGGACTCCGTTTTCTACAATACTTCTTTTGATTGGTACAAATTCATAATATAATCTCCTAAAGGTTTTGACCACCGTACCATGACAGAATCCTTTGTTCTTGTTTCATGTTGTTTTCCTGGCAGATATGAAAATATGTTGTCTCAAGATTCGGAGGGATAAAGCTACATTGTTGATTTCATCACTAACCCAAAGGTCTATGGGGAGGTGGAACATTACGGCTGGACCACGGAGAAGGAGGACTCCGACATGGAAAGACCAAGGGAAGATAGTTCAGATGAAGAGGACGATCAACTACCTCAACCTGGCGATATGCATGTGGAGTTCAAGAAGTCAAGCCTTCCTAAGGTCCAATCTATCCCACCACGTTATTCGCAGGATAGCAAGGCGGCATTATGCAAAAAGATAATGAAACTCAAGCTCGAGAATGAGGATCTAAGGAAGGAAAATTTTAGCCTCAGACGCAAGCTGGAGAAGAAGAATGCAACAACTCCATCATCACCACTGCCAAAGAAAGAGACATAAATACATGGGTATGGGCACTCCCCTTGGCAACTGCCAAGCTTGGGGGAGATGCCTCGGTATCGTATCACCATCACACCTTTACCTTTATCATTTTTCTTAGTTCGGTCCATTTTGTTATATCCTGATCTAGTAGAATAAAATTTTAATATGATTTAGCTTTGAGTTTTGTTTTGAGATCTATCTATGTAATCTAGTCCGTTAGTTGTATATAATAAAGAGTAGTTTTGAGTTGAGGGCTTTGCTTTCTTGCTATGATCTTGAGGGAATAAAATAAGAGAAAGAATAAAAAGAAATAAAAAGATCATATAATGATCTTATGGAGAGTGATGACTTCACATACAAAGGGTGTGATGAATAAAATTTTTGATGAGAGTTGACAAACATAGTTTTGGTCATTGTTGCAATTAATAGGAAGTAATAATGAAAGAGAGGTTTCACATATAAATACAGTATCTTGGACAGATTGTGAGCACTCATTAAAACAGGACATGCTAAAAAGTTGATGTTGGACAAGGAAGACAACATAATGGGTTATGTTTTCTTATATCCGAATAGAAGTTACAATGTCATGGATCCTCCAGCATGTTGAGCTTGCTTTTCCCTCCTATGCTAGCCAAATCCTTTGCACCAAGTAGAGATAGTACTTGTGCATCCAAACAACCCTTAAACCCAGTTTTGTCATGAGAGTCCACCATACCTACCTATGGATTGAGTAAGATCCTTCAAGTAAGTTGTCATTGGTGCAAGCAATAAAAATTGCTCTCTAAATATGTACGATCTATTAGTGTGAAGAAAATAAGCTTTATACGAACTTGTGATATGGAAGAAATAAAGTGATGAACTTCATAATAAAGTTCTTTATCACAAGCAGCAACGTGAAGTGACGTTCTTTTGCATTAAGATTTTGTGCATCCAACCATAAAAGCACATGACAACCTCTGCTTCCCTCTACAAAGGGCCTATCTTTTACTTTTATTTTCTACCCTTATACAAGAGTCATGGTGATCTTCACCTTTCCTTTTTACACTTTTTCCTTTTGGCAAGCACTATGTGTTGGAGAAAGATCCAAATATATATATATATATATATATATATATATATATATATATCCACTCGAATGTAGGTTATCATAAAGTATTATTGTTGACATTACCCTTGAGGTAAAAGGTTGGGAGGAAAAACTATAAGCCCCTATCTTTCTCCGTGTCCGACTAAAGCTTTGAACCCATAAGTATCGTGTGAGTGTTAGCAATTGTGAAAGATTAAATGATAGTTGAGTATGTGAACTTGCTAAAAAGCTCTTAAATTGACTATTTCCGATGTTATGATAAATTGCAATTGCTTCAATGACTGAGATCATAGTTTTTTAGTTTTTAATGAATTTTTTGATTTATACTCTACCTTGTGAATGAATTGTTACTTTAGCATAAGAAGTTCCATGACGATATATGTTGTTGTTTTAAAGATGATCATGATGCCCTCATGTCCGTATTTTATTTTATCGACACCTCTATCTCTAAACATGTGGACATATTTTTCGATATCGGCTTTCGCTTGAGGACAAGCAAGGTCTACGCTTGGGGGAGTTGATACATCCACTTTGCATCATGCTTTTATATTGATATTTATTGCATTATGGGCTGGTATTACACATTATAGCACAATACTTATGCCTTTTCTCTCTTATTTTACAAGGTCTACATGAAGCGGGAGAATGCCGGCAGCTGGAATTCTGGGCTTGAAAAGGAGCAAATATTAGAGACCTATCCTGCACAACTCCAAAAGTTCTGAAACTATACGGAGAATCATTTTGGATTCAATAAAAAATATTGGATGAAGAAAGCACCAGGGGGACCCACTAGTCAACCAGAAGGGTGGGGGCGTGGCCATTTGCCTTGTCGTCCACCTGGCAGGCCCCGGTGCCCATCCTCTACTATATGATGGGTTTTTTTACCTGGAAAAAATCATAAGGAAGCTTTCGGGACGAAGCGCCGCCGTCTCGAGGCAGAACCTGGGCAGAACCAATCTAGGGCTCCGGCGGAGCTATTCTGCCAAGGAAACTTCTCTCCGAGAGGGGGAAATCGAAGCCATCGTCATCACTAACGATGCTCTCATTGAGAGGGGTCAATCTCCATCAACATATTCACCAGCACCATCTCCTCTAAAACCCTAATTCATCTCTTGTATCCGATCTTTGTCTCAAAACCTCAGATTGGTACTTGTGGGTTGCTAGTAGTGTTGATTACTCCTTGTAGTTGATGCTAGTTGGTTTATTCGGTGGAAGATCATATGTTCAGATCCTTAATGATAATTAATACTCCTTTGATTATTAACATGAATATGCTTTGTGAGTAGTTATGTTTGTTCCTGAGGACATGGGAGAAGTCTTGTTATAAGTAATCATGTGAATTTGGTATCCGTTTGATATTTTGATGAGATGTATGTTGTCTCTCTTCAAGTGGTGTTATGTGAACGTCAACTACATGACACTTCACCATGATTTGGGCCTAGGGGAAGGCATTGGGAAGTAATAAGTACATGATGGGTTGCTAAAGTGACAGAAGCTTAACCCTAGTTTATGTGTTGCTTCGTAAGGGGCTGATTTGGATCCATATGTTTCATGGTATGGTTAGATTTATCTTAATTCTTCTTTTGTAGTTGCAGATGCTTGCAAGAGGGGTTAATCATAAGTGGGAGGCTTGTCCAATTAAGGACAACACCCAAGCACCGGTCCACCCACATCAAATAATCAAAGTAACGAACGTGAATCATATGAGCATGATGAAAACTAGCTTGACAGTAATTCCCATGTGTCATCGGGAGTGCTTTGCATTATATAACAGTTCGTCCAGGCTTGTCCTTTGCTACAAAAAGGATTGGGCCACCTTGTTGCACCTAAGTTACTTTTCTTACTTGTTACTCGTTATGAATTATCTTATCACAAAACTAACTGTTACTGATAATTTCAGTGCTTGAAGAGAATACCTTGCTAAAAACATCTTGTCATTCCTTCTGCTCCTCGTTGGGTTCGACACTCTTACTTATCGAAAGGACTATGATAGATCCCCTATACTTGTGGGTCATCAGCCCTCTTCAGGTGAAACACAATGTTGAAACACGATTGTCACACTGCATTTGTGTAACTCACCATTGACAATAGTCATAGACTTAGACCTCTTGGTTATTTGTCTTACCAAAGGTTTATCCTCTGGTAACTCGCCCGAGGTCATATAAGCCAAGTAGGGAAGCATCGAATCAGGAATAGCATGGAGAGCTGCCACCAACTGCGCCTCCGAGTCAGGAATAACAAGGTCCTCTTCTGATGGTGACCTGACTGAAGGATTATGCAATACATCAAAAAACACATCAGGGGGCACCGGCTTACGTTGAGACCCAAGCCGGCTCAAAGCAGCAACCGCCTAATTTTTCCTTCAATCAAGGTGCTCCACCTAGTAAACCTTAAAGTGACCAGCAATATTGTCAACCACCTGACAATAAGCCACCATGAGCGGGTCTTTGGAATCCCAAGTGCCTGAAACTTGCTGAGCCACAAGGTCTGAGTTGCCAAACCACCTGACTCGGCTTAAATTCATCTCCTCGTCCATTCGAAGGCCATGGAGTAAAGCCTCATATTCGGCTGTGTTGTTAGTATAAGGAAACATTAGCCTTAGAACATAACAAAAAATTTCACCTCGTGGGGAAGTCAAAACAACTCCAACCCCCGAGCCTTCCAGCTGCCTGGACCCATCAAAGTGACTCGTCCAATATGTGTTATCAGGCTTCTCCTCGGGCATCTGCAATTCTGTCCAGTCATTGATGAAATCCACCAGAGCCTGAGACTTGATAATTGTTCTTGGCACATACTTCAAACCATGAGGTCCAAGCTCTATTGCCCACTTAGCAACCCGGCCCGTGGCCTCCCTGTTTCGATAATGTCTCCCAAGGGAGTAGAACTAACCACGATAATAGGATGACCAAGAAATAATGCTTCAGCTTGTGACTCGCCATGAACACCCCATATACCAGTTTCTGCCAATGTGGATATCGTTGCTTGAACTCAATCAACACCTCACTGACATAATAAGCTACCCTCTGGACTGGATACTCCTTACCCGCCTCTTTACGCTCCACCACAATCGTCACACTGACAGCCTTACTATTAGCCGCCACATACAGGAGCAAAGGTTCTTTCTCTATGGGAGCCGCCGGGATAGTGGCTCAGCTAACTGCTTTTTGAGCGCCTCAATCGCCTTATCAGCAACTTCACTCCAGACAAAATGGTATGTCTTCTTCATCATCTGGTATAAAGGAATTTCCTTTTCTCCCAGGCGGGTTATAAACCGGCTTAAAGTCGCGATACGACCCACCAGGCGATGGACGTCATTGACAAACGTCGGCGTAGCCAATGAAGTGTTAGCCTTGATCTTCTGTGGGTTAGCTTCAATACCCCTCTGTGAGACCAGAAAAACCCAAAAGCTTGCCTGCAGGCACAACAAAAACACATTTGACCGCGTTAAGCATCATTTATAGACCCGGAGATTGTCAAAAGTCTCCCTTGGATCGTCCAGGAGCATCTCCTTTTTTCCAGATTTGACCACAGTGTCATCCACATAAGCATGCACATTACGCCCAATTTGACTGTGAAAGAAATTCTGAACACATCGTTGATAAGTCGCCTGAGCACTCTTAAGTCTAAAAGGCATAGAGACAAAGCAGAAGGATCCAAAAGGGGTGATAAAAGACATCTTCTCTTGGTCCTTAACTGCCATCTTGATCTGATGATAACAAGAATAAGCATCCAGGAAACATAAACTCTCATAACCCGCCATGGCATCAATAATTTGGTCGATACGAGGGAGAGCAAATAGGTCAGCTGGACAAGCCTTGTTAAGATCTGTGTAGTCAACACATATATGCCAAGTGCCATTCTTCTTGAGTACTAGCATCGGGTTAGCCAACCACTCAGGGTGAAAAACCTCCACAATAAACCCAGCTGCTCAGAGCTGGGCTACTTCCTCTCCAATAGCCTTGCGTCGCTCTTCATTAAAATGATGAAGGAACTGCTTGACCGACTTAAACTTAGGATCCACATTAAGAGTGTGTTCAACGAATTCTCTCGGTACACCCGGCATGCCAGAAGGATTCCATGCAAAGATGTCCCAATTCTCACAGATGAACTAGATGAGCGTGCTTTTCTATTTAGGATACATATTAGCCCCCACCATGAACTGCTGAGATGAGTCGCCAGGGACAAAGTCAACCTTCTTAGTATCATCAGCCGACTTAAACTTCAACTAAGGGTCTTGCTTAGTGGTGGGCTTCTTCAAAGGGGTCATATCAGCCGGGTCAATGTTATCCTTGTAAAATTTTAGCTCCTCTGTGGCACAGGCCGACTCAATGCTACCTCTTGAGCTTGCATTGGTTTTTCCCTTGAAGAGGAAAGGGTGATGCAGCAAACTAGAGTAAGTATTTCCCTCAGTTTGAGAACCAAGGTATCAATCCAGTAGGAGAAAATGCACAAGTCACTGAATAGCTGCACAAACAATCAACAACTTGCACCCAATGCGATAAAGGGGTTGTCAATCCCTTCACGGTTACTTGCAAACGTGAGATCTGATAGAGATAGATAAATGGTAAAGTAAATATTTTTGGTATTTTTGGTTTATAGATTGTAAAGTAAAGATTGCATATTAAAGAAATGGCGACAGAAATTGGCAAGTTGATGGGAAACTAATATGATGTAAAATAGACCCTGGGGCCATAGGTTTCACTAGTGGCTTCTCTCAAGATAGCAAATATTACAGTGGGTGAACAAATTACTGTCGAGCAATTGATAGAAGAGCACATAATTATGACGATATCTAAGGCAATGATCATAAACATAGGCATCACGTCCATGTCAAGTAGACCGAAATGATTCTGCATCTACTACTATTACTCCACACATCGACCGCTATCCAGCATGCATCTAGAGTATTAAGTTCATAAAGAACGGAGTAACGCATTAAGTAAGATGACATGATGTAGAGGAATTAACTAAAGCAATATGATGAAACCCCATATTTTTATCCTTGATGGCAACAATACAATATGTGCCTTGCTGCCCCTACTGTCACTGGGAAAGGACACCGCAAGATTGAGCCCAAAGCTAAGCACTTCTCCCATTGCAAGAAAAACCAATCTAGTAGGCCAAACTAAACCGATAATTCGAAGAGACTTGCAAAGATATCAAATCATCCATATAAGAATTCAGAGAAGACTCAAATAATATTCATAGATAATCTGATCATAAATCTGCAATTCATCGGATCTCGGCAAATGCACCGCAAAAGAATATTACATCAAATAGATCTCCAAGAACATCGAGGAGAACATGGTACTGAGATTCAAAGAGAGAGAAGAAGCCATCTAGCTACTAGCGATAGACCCGTAGGTCTATGGTAAACTACTCATGCTTCATCAGAAGGGTAATGGTATTGATGTAGAAGCCCTCCGTGATCGAATCCCCCTCCATCAGGACGTCGGAAAAGGCCCCTAGATGGGATCTCACGGGTATAGAAGGTTGCGGTGGTGGAAAAGTGGTTTCGTGGCTCCCCTGGATGTTTTGGGGGTATAAGAGTATATATAGGCAAAGGAACTAGGTCAGGAGACCCTCGAGGGGCCCACGAGGCAGGGGGTGCGCCCTACCCCCCTGGGCACGCCCTCCACCCTCGTGGCCGCCTCGTTGTGTCTCTGACTTCATCCCCAAGTCTCCTGATTTGCTTCTAGTCCAAGAAAGACCATCACAAAAGTTTCATTCCGTTTGGACTCCCTTTGGTATTCCTTTTCTGCGAAACTCTAAAACAGGTAAAAAAACAAAAACTGGCACTGGGCTCTCGGTTAATAGGTTAGTCCCAAAATTAATATAGAATTTAATATTAATGCATATAAAACATCCAAAACAGATAATATAATAGCATGGAACAATCAAAAATTATAGATACGTTGGAGATGTATCAAGCATCCCCGAGATTAATTCCTGCTCGTCCTCAAGTAGGTAAATGATAAAAATAGAATTTTTGATGTGGAATGCTACCTAACATATTTATCCATGTAATTTTCTTTATTGTGGCATGAATGTTCAGATCCGAAAGATTCAAAACAAAAGTTTAATATTGACATAAAAACAGTAATACTTCAAACATACTAACAAAGAAATCATGTCTTCTCAATATAACATGGCAAAAGAAAGCTATCCCTGCAAAATCATATAGTCTGGCTATGCTCTATCTTCATCACACAAGATATTTAAATCATGCACAACCCCGATGACAAGCCAAGCAATTGTTTCATACTTTTGATGTTCTCAAACTTTTTCAATCTTCATGCAATACATGAGCGTGAGCCGTGGATATAACTTTATGGTGGAATAGAATATGGTGGTTGTGGAGAAGACAAAAAGGAGAAGATAGTCTCACATTAACTAGACGCATCAACGGGCTATGGAGATGCCCATCAATAGATATCAATGTGTTGAGTGAGTAGGGATTGCCATGCAACCGATGCACCAGAGCTATAAATGTATGAAAGCTCAAAAGGAAACTAAGTGGGTGTGCATCCAACTTGCTTGCTCAAGAAGAACTAGGGCAATTTGAGGAAGCCCATCATTGGAATATACAAGCCAAGTTCTATAATGAAAAATTCCCACTAGTATATGAAAGTAACAAAATAGGAGACTCTCTATCATGAAGATCATGGTGCTACTTTGAAGCACAAGTATGCAAAAAGGATAGTAACATTGCCCCTTCTCTCTTTTTCTCTCATATTTTTTTTGTTTGGGCATTTCTCCTTTTTATGGCCTCTTTTTTTCGTCCGGAGTCTCATCTCGACTTGTGGGGCAATCATAGCCTCCATCATCCTTTCCTCACATGGGATAATGCTCTAATAACGAAGATCATCACACTTTTATTTACTTATAACTCAAGAATTACAACTCAATACTTAGAACAAAATATGACTCTATGTGAATGCCTCCGACGGTGTACCGGGATGTGCAATGACTCAAGAGTGACATGTATGAAAGTATTATGAATGGTGGATTTGCCACAAATACAATGTCAACTACATGATCATGCAAAGAAATATGACAATGATGGAGCGTGTCATAATAAACGGAATGGTGGAAAGTTGCTTGGCAATATATCTCGGAATGGCAATGGAAATGCCATAATAGGTAGGTATGGTGGCTGTTTTGAGGAAGGTATATGGTGGGTGTGTGGTACCGGTGGAAGTTGCGCGGCACAAGAGAGGCTAGCAGTGGTGGAAGGGTGAGAGTGCGTATAATCCATGGACTCAACATTAGTCATAAAGAACTCACATACATATTGCAAAAATCTATTAGTCATTGAAAGAAGTACTACACGCATCCTCCTAGGGGGATAGATTGGTAGGAAAAGACCATCGTTCGTTCCCAACCGCCACTCATAAGGAAGACAATAGAAAAATAAATCATGCTCCGACTTTCATCACATAACGGTTCACCATAAGTGCATGGAACGGGAATCACAAACTTTAACACAAGTATCTCCCAAATTCACAACTACTCACTAGCATGACTCTAATATCACCATCTTCATATCTCAAAACAATCATAAAGAATCAAACTTCTCATAGTACTCAATGCACTTTATATGAAAGTTTTTATTATATTCCTCTTGGATGCCTATCATATTAGGACTAAATTTATAACCAAAGCAAATTACCATGATGTTCTAAAAGACTCTAAAAATAATATAAGTGAAGCATGAGAGCTCAACAATTTCTATAAAATAATGCCACCGTCATGCTCTAAAAAGATATAAGTGAAGTACTAGAGCAATATTGTCTAGCTCAAAAGATATAAGTGAAGCACATAGAGTATTCTAATAAATCACGATACATGCGTGTCTCTCCCAAAAGGTGTGTACAGCGAATATGATTATGGTAAACTAAAAAGCAAAGACTCAAATCATACAAGACGCTCCAAGCAAAACACATATCATGTGGTGAGTAAAAATATAGCCTCAAGTAAAGTTACCGATAGACGAAGACAAAAGAGGGGATGCCTTCCAAGGCATCCCCGAGCTTAGGCTTTTGGTTGTCCTTGAATATTACCTTGGGGTGTCTTCGGAATCCCCAAGCTTAGGCTCTTGCCACTCCGTAAGTGCATCTAGTGCCCCTTAGTGATTTTGGTGTATTGAAGACTTATAGGTTAAGAGACTAATATGTTTGTGAGTATACACAGGTTCTATAAGTCAATGAGGAGTTTGATATTTATAGTGAAAGTCGACCCCTAAAAATGAATGTCTTCGGTTGAAGACTTTGGTTCTCCTGAAGACTTTGAAAGTGAAGAATTTGGTGTGACCTTGACGACTTGGATATTCATGCGAGGAATCTGAAGCGTGAAGACTTTTGTTTTCGTAGTTTCTTTTTCTCTTTCTTGAGTCATAGGAAACACCGTACTGTTAAACGGGGTCGAGGTAATACTAAGGAAACTGATTTCCAAGTGATGCTCATCTCGAAATCCTACACCTACCCAATCCTTCGAGTGAAGCCATTAGAAATCTCATATCAGTTCAGTCAATTTCTTCAGTGACAGAGACGAAGATCTTCTGGTGTCTGAGGAATTTGTTCTGACTGAGGAGTTAGGAATCCGCCAGTGTGAATTGCCTACATGGTGAGGAATATGATAGCCCTAAGGAATTAGAACCTCAAAGTATCCGATCGTCATTGTGCCGCGCGCTAGCTGTTCCAAAATATCCTACCACCTAACGGTCATATCAGACGAGGGCATTTATGTCTTATCATGTCGGGCTGCTCCCTAGGCTATAAATAGCCGCCCCCTACAACCACTAGCTGGTTGGCTGCTCCGAGAGAAACTAACACTTGTCATTTGAGAGAATCCCATCCTCCGAGGACTTTGAGCGAAAATCATCAAGTGAGGCAAACCCAAATCCCAAACCCAAACCTACAAACCCCAAAGTGATTGAGCATCACTGAAGAGATTGTTCCTGTGTGGAACTGACGCTTGTTACTTTTGAGGACTGTGTATCCTCTAGACGGTTAGGCATCATGGTCTGAGCATCCAAGAGGAATTGTGGATTGCCGAGTGACCAAGTCTGTGAAGGTTTGGAAGTCACCTGTGAAGACTTACCACTACTGGTGGGAGAGGTCTGTGTGATATTAGCTCAAGGAGAATACGGTGAGGATTGTGTGTCCCGGACTGTGTGTCCTCGAGTTTAAATACTCAGCCACTCCAACCAGACGTACAACTGTCACAGTAGTTGGAACTGGTCTACCAAATCATTTTCTTCACCAAGCCAACTGGTTCGATTTCCTCAACCCTTTCATTTCCTCAGTTATGTGTTGATGAACCTGATCATTACTGTTTGAAGACTTTGACTGAAGACTTTCTCTAATTCCTCAATCCTATTTCTTCTGTTAGTTTGTCTTCATCTTGCTTGTCGTGTGTTTACACTTCCTGTACTATGTGTTTGTCTTTCATTTCATCTTGATGACTATGTTGTTGCTCTGTTATGCTTATACCTGAGTACTTATTCCGCTGCAAGTAGTTCTTCACTTAGGAATTTCCTCACCCTGAAATTCCTCAGTGAAGAATTAATACGTCTCCAACGTATCTATAATTTTTTATTGTTCCATGCTATTATATTACCCCTTTTGGATGTTTATGGGCTTTATTTTACATATTTATATCAATTTTGGGACTAAGCTACTAACCGGAGGCCCAGCCCGTATTGCTGTTTTTTTGCCTATTTCAGTATTTCGAAGAAAAGGAATATCAAACGGAGTCCAAACAGAATGAAACCTTCGGGAGCATGATTTTTGGAACGAAAGTGATCCAGAGGACTTGGAGTGCAAGTCAAGAAGCGATCGACACGGCCAGGAGATAGGAGGGTGTGTCCACCCCCTCTGGGCGCACCCCCTATCTTGTGGGCCCCTCGGGCGGCCACCAACGTACTTCTTCCTCCTATATATACCTACGTACCCCGAAAACATCCAGGGAGCCAACGAAAAACAATTTCCACTGCCGTAACCTTTTGTATCCACGAGATCCCATCTCGGAGCCTTCGTCGGCGCTCCGCTGGAGGGGGAATCGACCATGGAGGGCTTCTACATCAACACCATAGCCCCTCCGATGAGTCGTGAGTAGTTTACCACAGACCTTCAGGTCCATAGTTATTAGCTAGATGGCTTCTTCTCTCTTTTTGGATCTCAATACCATGTTCTCCCCCTCTCTTGTGGAGATCTATTTGATGTAACTCTTTTTGCGGTGTGTTTCTCGAGATCCGATGAATTGTGGGTTTATGATCAAGTTTATCTATGAGAAATATTTGAATCTCCTCTGAGTTCTTTTATGTATTATTGAGTTATCTTTGCAAGTCTCTTCGAATTATCAGTTTGGTTTGACCTACTAGATTGATCTTTCTTACCATGGGAGAATTGCTTAGCTTTGGGTTCAATCTTGCGGTGTCCTTACCCAGTGACAGTAGGGGTTGCAAGGCACGTATTGTATTATTGCCATCGAGGATAAAAAGATGGGGTTTATATCATATTGCTTGAGTTTATCCCTCTACATCATGTCATCTTTCTTAATGCGTTACTCTGTTCTTATGAACTTAATACTCTAGCTACATGCTGGATAGCGGTCGATGTGTGGAGTAATAGTAGTAGATGCAGGCAGGAGTCGGTCTACTTGTCACGGACGTGATGCCTATATACATGATCATGCCTAGATAATCTCACAATTATTTGCTTTCTATCAATTGCTCGACAGTAATTTGTTCACCCACCGTAATACTTATGCTATCTTGAGAGAAGCCACTAGTGAAACCTATGGCCCCCGGGTCTATCTTTTATCTTATAAGCTTTCAATCTACTTTTATTTGCATCTTTACTTTTCCAATCTATATCATAAAATACCAAAAAAATATTTATCTTATCATACTATCTCTATCAGATCTCACTTTCGCAAGTGGCCGTGAAGGGATTGACAACCCCTTTATTGCGTTGGTTGCGAGTTCTTTGTTTGTTTGTGTAGGTGCGTGGGACTTCTGAGGAGCCTCCTACTGGATTGATACCTTGGTTCTTAAAACTGAGGGAAATACTTACGCTACTATTTCTGCATCACCCTTTCCTCTTCAAGGAAAACCAACGCAAGCTCAAGACGTAGCAAGAAGGATTTCTGCCACAGTTGTCGGGGAGGTCTTCACTCAAGTCAAGACATACCAAGTACCAATCACAAACTCATCTCCCTCGCATTTACATTATTTGCCATTTGCCTCTCGTTTTCCTCTCCCCCACTTCACCCTTGCCGTTTTATTCGCCCTCTCTTTCTCAATCTTCTCCTCTCTCCTTTTTGCTTGCCTTTTTTGGTTTGCTTGTGTGTTGGATTACTTGTTGCCATTGCACAAGATAATACCAAATTGTGTGATTTCTCCTATACCAGTGCACTCACTCTACCGTACTGTCCTTTTCCCAGATGGCCATATATGGTATTCTTCACTTGAGAATCGAGTTGCTTGAATCTCTTCACATCAGCAGTATTCAGAGATGGAGTGACTGAGGGAACGCCATTTTCCACAACGTACCAAAGTTCATTATCAATTGCCTCAAGATGCATGCGCATCTTGTTCTTCCAATAGGGGTAGTCCATCCCATAAAAGGTAGGACACCCAGCCGAGACCTTGATCATACTTGCAGTCGACATAACTTAAACTCCAGGCAGATAAACCAAAATCACATGGAACAAGGGAGTACCTTGCTCTGATACCAATTGAAAGTGCGTTACGTCGACTAGAGGGTGGTGAATAGGCGATTTTTATGAATTCTTGCTACGTCTTGAGCTTCGCAATCTCTTCAACCGCTTCAAAATTGGTATTGGAGAAATCACACAATTTGATGTTCTTTGGAAATCAACGTGATTTTTCCGAGTCATGGCTACAAGTAATCTTCCGAGTCATACCAAGTTGTCCAAGGTCAACAAAGGAGTCTCAACTCAACGTGACTACCGAGTTGATGTTCTTCGCAATCTCTTCAACCGCTTCAAAAGACTCGACAATGAAAATGTTCAGCAAACCTTCGATCGCCTCACTGACATCTCAAATGAGCTTCAAGCACTTGGTGCCACTGACATCATCGATCATGAGGTGGTGAAGAAATTGCTGAGATCACTTGACACCTCATTCGATACCCTCGCGCTGATGATTCAAGAATGAGCTGATTATAAGTCACTTGATCCCGCTGATATCCTCGAGAGGCTAAATACTCATGAGTTCCAGCTTGCTGAGAAGAGAGATCTCTATGGACTGAGCTATGAAAGATCACGTGCATTGAAGGCCAAGGCAGTATCTGAGTCTGAAGCTGAGGATTCTGGTAGTAGCCTTGGTGATCCTGAAGAACTGAGCCAGGAGCTAGCAATGCTCGTGAGGAAATTCCATAAGATCTCTCTCCGCGGTCGCTTTGGAAAGTCTTCAAGAAATGATGATTCCTCGTCCCGTGACTACAAAAAGAGAACTTGCCACAAATGCAAGAAACTTGGTCACTACATGTCTGATTGTCCTCTGTGGGAAAAGGAATCTTCGAAGACAAAGCACATCCAGATTCATCATCATTTTCTTCGTGACCATGTGTTGAAGGGCGACATCTCCATCGACTACGCAAGTACTGAAGACCAGCTGGCTGATATCTTCACAAAGCCCTTGGACGAGAAGAGATTAAGCAAGTTGCGGTGTGAGCTAAATATCCTAGAATCTTCGAATGTTCTTTGAAAAGGACACACATCCTAACACTTATGCTAACTTGATGACTTAGATGTGCAACACACAAAGTAACGTTTTTCTTAAATCAATGAAGACTAACCCTCTAAGTGTGAAGAAATTAATGAAGAAATTGATTCTCAGAACCCTACGAGAGTTGTACGCGGTGTCTGAAATCAGCTTTCTTATATGGTGGGTTACGCCACCAACCTAAGTTGAAAATCTTCAATTTGGCTCAGTTTTTTGAATTCTTCAACTTTGCATTGTCTTCACTCTTTCCGTCATTGTTCTTCAATGACTATATATATATATATATATATATATATATATATATATATATATATATATATATATGAGTTTATGTCCTCCACATCATTCACTTATTGCTAATTCTTCAAGTTGTATTTTCTGCTAAGTGAATGTGATCGGACCCTTATCCCCCTCTATGCTAAACTCAACCTAGTCTGTTCACAAATTCTTCATGTGCGTTCTATTTGAAACTCGTTCAAATTCTTCACTATGTCCTTGTCAGCTGAAGAAATTGCGAACGAAACTTTAAAATATTCTTATCTGAATTTTCGGCTTTTGCAGCTCAAACTGTTACGCATTCCATGATATACTTATCTTCTCACCCACGATCGCCACCTCTCAGTACATGGTTAACATATGTCACGTGAATGAGAAGGGTCAGGGGCACGTTCATCCAATTTCCTCGAACGAGCGGTTTTTCACCTCAGCTATAAATACCCCATCCCCTCCTCACTTAGTTTTTACTCCGCTCGACCTCACTCCCTCGCTCGAGCTTCTCAAAACCTAGCACAGCCGCTACTTCCATCGTCGTCGGTGAGGAAGAGCTTCATTGCCTCGACCTCGTCGTTGTCGTACTCGCATCGGCCGCGAACATCTTCTCTCCGCCGCCGCTGTAGACGTCTTCCTCCGCCATGTTTGGGCGGGGAAGATCCGAGCCGACGAACTTCCAAATCTACACCTTCTGTTCATCGTGTTCTTCATCTAGGGTAATTAAAAGTTACTTTTACTGCATTTATTCTACTAATGATTTTCATCAAATCTTCAAAAGGTGTTTATTCTTCAACCTCCACACTCTAAACACCTAGCACAAATCTTCAGTTCTTGATCTATTTCTCTAAGTGACGTTTTTCTTCATGATTCCCTAATTGTGTGAATCTCACGATCCGCACAACTCTGGAACCTAAGTCAAAGAACGCTTAGTGAAATTCTTCAAGACACATCGGGTCAATTTCCTCAAACTCGTTCTGTTTTACAAAAACTTCTGAGAACGCATATGCCCTCTCCAAATTCTTCGCACCTATACTCTATTCATAGGTACACATGTCTACTGCTGAATCACTAGGTTCTCATCAACTTAACTCATTTGTAGCATTCCTCGAAGAAAAGTTGCACACTTCTTCATAGAACTCGATTGTTAAAATTCCTCAGCTGAAGAAAATAGCAGATGGTAAACGGCCTCAAAAAGGAGGAAAGAAGCTTGAAGTCAATACTACCTTTGAGATCCCTGATGAAATTTACTCAGGGTACTGCACGCCTGATGAGGCAACTCATGGCAAGGAGACTAAAAATAAGCGCAAATGTGCATACAGAGGATTGAAAGAAGATGGGCAAGAGAATGGAGGGAGTACAGATATGTCACTCCCAAATACAAGAAGAAATTCGCTCTTCACCCTCCATGCTCAAGACCTCCTCTGGCACCTGGCCAAAGAGCTGATCCAACAAGCCTTAAACATGGTGAGGATTATGCTGATGAATGGGCCAGGTGGCAAGCTAAATTGGCCAGGCAAGCCAAAGAAGCAGTGAAGAAAGTCAATGAGGATTCTGCTGCTGCCGCTACCGAGGCTTCTTCAAGCAAGAAGGCTATGCCAAAGAAGTCGGCCCATAAACCTCCAAGTTCTTCTTCAATGCCCTCACGGCCAAGCTCCTCTATGCCACCGAGGCAAATTCCTCAAGTTGCCCCAGTTCCTCAGACTGCGCAAATTCCTTGGGCTTCAAAACCCTCAACTCATCCGGCAAAATCCTTGGCACCTGTGCATCTCGCCACTTGCCAAAGGACCACTGGCATATCAATTGCCTCAGGAGCTTCAGCAAGTGCTTTATCTCATCCTTCATCAACCGGTCCAACACTGCCGAAGACCAAGGCCACTGCTGGACGAGGCACTAGACCAAGTCCTCACAAGAAGTAGGTGGTCTTCCAAAATCCATCTGATGATGAGGCTAATGATGATGAATTAGCTGATATCATCAAGGACAAGCAACAACGGGCCGCTAGAGCCAAAGGGAGTGATGTGCCCCTTCTACTGGATCCGAAGAAGATCTTGGATTTCATCGATCTCTGGCACAAAGATCCCAATGCTCCAATGCCAGAGTTGGGCCTCACTCCTGGACAAAGTCACATGGTGATGGCGTTCATTGCTGAAGAAAAATGGAAATTTGATCAAGCCAGAGTGGCTAAGAAAGCTCAGTATAAGAAGCAGCACTTTCTGAAAGACAATGTTCTGATTCTTTCGTCTGAGCAGCTCATTGGACTTCAATCTGAAATCAAAAAGCTCAGTGATGAATTTGACGCCTACAAGGCATAATGGCTGGGAGCCAAGGTCAGATTCGTCAAGATGGTGAAGAAATTCACTTCAAGTGCTGTTGATCCTGTGCACATTGAAGTCACTCCAGCTGAAGCATCTGCTCAAGTCACTGAAGGAAATGCCAGCACCGCTGATGAAAATCAGGCTGCTGATGAAACTTCAAGTACCAGGGCTGCTAAAGAAATTCCAGCCTCTGAAGAAACTGCTAGGGCAACCACTAGAGTTGCGCTTGAAGAATCTGCCAGGCTAGCTAAAGCATCTGTTGCTGTGCCTGAAGAAATTTCTTAAGACAGGCCAACTACATCAGTTGTGCCTGAAGAAATTACTCCAATTCCCTCTGCTCCATCTACACCAACACCAAGCCCAATTCTTCCTTCTACTCTGGAAGTGAAGAAAACAAAAGCTGTGGAGAGAGCCGCTCTGAAGAAAAGCAAAGCATCTATTTCCTCAGAATCTTCTGCACCCAAGAAGGCGAAGATTTTGACAAGCTCTATTGAGAACCCTATCGATGTTGTTCCTCTCTCAAGCATGCCATCAAAGGAAATTGTTCCTTTTGGTGAAGAATATCGGATTCCTGAAGAATTTGCTGAAGAAGAACCCTCTTCTGCTTCCACAGAGCAGATGGATGAAGAAATTGAAGCTGATGTTATCACTTCAACCCCTCAGGTATCATCGCCAACGCCTTAGTTCACTGCTGAAGAGGCCGGCGTTGAAGAAATGGAAGTGGATGAGGATGTGGACATTGGCTGCACCACTCCAGTGATGAACGATGATTTTTGGGATAGTCAACACCCCAACTCTCCTCTGTTCACACCACTACAGCAAATTCCTCAGTCCCCAGCACCAACAGAAGTTTAGATGGGATCTAAAGAAATACATACAACCCCTTCCATTCAAAAAGAAATTCCAGCCACTAGTGCTGATGAAAATGCTGCTGAAGAAATGGAGGCCCAGGCTGCAAATGAAGCAGAAACTGACATTCCTCAGCCTGCGGCTCCAGAGATTGAGATTCCAGAGGTTGTATTGCAACTGACTGACACTCCTCAGCCCCAGCCGAAGAATCCATTCTCCAAGACTCCAAAGTTCAAGGCTGATGCCTTCTTCAATGGGCATGTATTCTTCACTGACTATAATCCCTATGATTCTGCTCGTCTAAGGAGGAAGTGCTTTTGGACAGCTAGTCAAGCAAATTTCTATTCTTCAGTGCTTTTCAACAAGGACAAAGTCTTTGATCATGAGCATATTCCTCACTTGGATATAGAATCACTGCCTTGCTTCACGCCAGTCCTCGCTGCTTCTCATAATGTTGGACTGCTAAACTTCTACACTGACATCTGTGATTGGAATGAAGAACTCATTCTTCAATTCTATGCGACGCTGCACATCACTGGCAATGCTGAAGATGTGAACTCATGGGTGTTGGACTGGATGACCAAAAATACTAACTAAAAGGCACCGGCTACTGAATTGCTTCGTGCCATGCCTGCCAGTCCTTCCCTAGAGGGTGCGCGTCTCATCTGTTCTGAAACTGAACTGCCTGATCACTTTATGCAAGTGTTGATGAAGCCATTGAAGCCTGGTCAAGCCTCAAGGACAAAATTCCTTGTGAAGGAATTGCAATATGTGCCTAGAACTATCTACCGATTCTGACAAAGACATTGAGTCCAATCAAATGCCACGACTCAAATAATGAAGAAGTCATTGGCATCATGAAGAATCTGCTTTTCAACATCAAGCACCGTATTCCCGTGAACTACCATGATTTCTTCATGAGGACTTTGGCAAATGTTGCAATGTCCCCGTTTGAGTTGAAACCTTACGCTCCGTAGATTATGAGATTCATCATATCAAGGTCTTCACTCAACTACAAAGCTGATACACTCAACCATGGCAGTTACTTGCCCCTAATTAAAGTCCTCGAGCGGACATTTTCCTCAGCTGATGAGAAGGGGAAGGCCACTGCAATTATCGATGAGAGCAATCGTCCATTGGATGGACAGTTTCACAAAGCTGCTTCATACTCCACCAATGATGACTCTGCTACTCATGATTCTGCCACAAATGCATCTAAGCAAAGTCCTCAGGCAACAACTCCAAGGGTGATGACCGATTGTGAGCTTCTCCTCAGTCTTCATCAAAAGGTGGATCGCAATCATAAATGGGTAAAGCGTCAGTTTGGTTCTATTCTTCACAACATGACAGCCACATATAATTCAGTGAAGAAGAACCATTACTACCTCAATGAAGTTTTTGATCACACCTGGGCTATTCTGTCTCATCTGTATGGTGATGAGGATCTCAAGCAGATGGGCTTCAAGCAGGACTTCGGCTGGTCTAAGCCTCCTCCGAAGAAATTCAAGAAGGTTGAAGTTCCTCCTTTGGTGCCCAGCTCATATTCCGCGTCCCGAGATACTGATGAAAATGAAGATCTGGACGACACTACGGCTGGCCCTGCTACATCAACCGACCCCAACAACGCTGATGCTCCTTCATCGACCTCGTGATGATATTCTTCACGGGCGTTAGTCCTCACTTTTCGTCCCTTTTGGTCATTTGATGACAAAGGGGGAGAAATTTGAGTTAGTCTTCAAGCGGGTCTATATATATGGGCGTTTTTTAAGTTGCAACCACTACTAGGAAAAGGGCTATAGATGGAAATGACACTAATGGCGCACCAGACATGTGGTGCGCCATTAGTATATACTAATGGCGCACCACCTTCTGATGCGCCATTAGTGTTGAAACTACTAATGGCGCACCCTGCCCACGGTGCGCCATTAGTACCAATTTTGTTTGAACTAGTGCGCCTGTCCAAACATACTAATGGCGCATCCACTGGTCGTGCGCCATTACTAGTTGTAACTAGTAATGGCGCACCAGCCAGAAGGTGCGCCACTAATGTTATTTTTTTTATTATTGTTTTTATTCCTTTTTTTGCAAAAGTACTAATGGCGCACCACCAGGGGGTGCGCCATTAGTAACCTAGATTACTAATGGCGCATTTGTTGCTGGTGCGCCATTAGTAAGTGGGCAGCAACAAGATATTTTGGACAGCCTCTCCTCCCACACTCACTTCCTCCCCACTTCATTCTCTCCACCGCCTCCTCCTTGTCTCGGGTGCCTCCTCTTTTTCACCTCATTTCCACCATAGATTCATTCAAATTAAGTGGTTAAGTTACCTTGTTTTGCTAGGTAAGTAAGGGGGGAAGCTATATATATGTTGTTCTCCCTACAACAATGTGCACATGCACTTTTTATGGCCTAGCTAGATCTATGTATGTTCGTGGTGTTGCATATGTTTGTGGTGTTGCATATGTGTTTGTGTTTGGAGGTGTACCGGTATTTGAAATGCGATAGTTGCCAATATTTTGCCGGAATGTTGATTCATTTCCGTTTCGGCGAGAATTTTGGCATTAAGCATTCTTTTTGGTCCTATTTTTAGGGAAAGTCATGCCAAATTTTTTCTTGGTTCTAAAATATCGTTTTGCTCTACCCCGCAGGCGACCATGGTCCGCACGATGACCGAAGGCATCGTGAATAGGTTTTTGAGGTCCGCGAAGGCCGAGATGCTTCAAAAGAACGAGACACAGATAAGATGTCCATGTCGAAGATGCAAGCTGAATAGCCTTATTGCGGACCCGGATTCCGGGCAGGTGCGGGACCACCTGCTCTTGCGTGGTTTCATGGATAGCTATCAGTGGCAAGGTGATGAAGATGACTACGAAGTCGTCCATGGGGGCCGGGCAAGAAATGAGGAAGGGCAGCAAGACAACCACCGCGGCTCGGGGGGGCGAGAAGATGAAGAATCCCCAGGAGATGATCACGACGGTGATGTTGTACACAGTCATCATGTAGAAGATGTAGGACATGATGATGATGCCGGCGGAGCATATGACGCTGGACCATCGATGGGTTGGGTGCAGGACCCTCATATTCAAGAGCTGCTTCTCAAGCAGACGGATAACGCAAGAGCTGCCGCCCGAGAGAAAGCCAAGATGGATCAACTTGAGTTAGACGCGGTTACTCCATTCTATGAAGGATGCAGGCCCGAGGATACCCGCCTGAAAGTAACGCTCATGGCTCTGGAGATGAAGGTAAAACACAAAATGACCGATGCATGCTTCGACGAGAACATGTCATTCTGGCACGAACGTCTTCCCAAGGGGAACAAGTGCCCGACCAGTTTGGAGGAGGCGAAGAAAATCGTGTGTCCTCTGGATTTACCGCACGTGAAATACCATGTGTGCATGAACAATTGCATCATTTATTGGGACGAGCACGCGGAGTCTACCATATGTCCGGTGTGCGGTGTCACTCGATACAAGAAAAGGAAGAAAGCTCCTCTAAAAGTGGTGTGGTACTTTCCGATCA
Source organism: Triticum aestivum (assembly GCF_018294505.1). Taxonomy (NCBI): domain Eukaryota; kingdom Viridiplantae; phylum Streptophyta; class Magnoliopsida; order Poales; family Poaceae; genus Triticum; species Triticum aestivum. Next base: position 484,394,456 of record NC_057798.1, read on the forward strand.
CTCCTCGTCTGCAGCGGTATTTCACGGACCCTAAGGTAGCAAAGCTCCTGCGTTGGCACGCGGATAGGGAGGAGAAGAAGCGAGAAGATGACGCAAATGATCCGGAGATAGATAAAAAACACAAGATGCTGAGTCACCCTAAGGATGCGAGCCAGTGGCAAGCGTTGAACTTCGAATACCCAGAATTTGGGAACGTCCAAGGAACATCATGCTGGGCGCGAGCACCGATGGAGTCAATCCATTTGGCAGCCAGAGAAGCACACATAGCACCTGGCCTGTGTTCATGTGGATGTACAACCTTCCCCCCTGGTTGTGCATGAAGAGGAAGTACATTCACATGAGTATGCTAATTGAAGGGCCGAAACAACCAGGGAACGACATCAATCTGTATCTGGGGCTGCTGAAAGAGGAGATTGACACGCTGTGGAAAACGCCAGCCAATACGTGGGACGCCGCAGAGAAAGAATATTTCCCTATGAGAGCCGCACTGCTCACGACGGTGCACGACTATCTCGGTTACGGATATCTTGCGGGGCAGGTAGTCCACGGATTTTCTGGATGCGTAAGGTGCATGGATGACACAACGTATCGCCAGCTAGATAGAGATCCCGGGTCTTCGAAAACCGTGTTCATGGGACATCGAAGGTGGCTTCGCGACGATGACCCGTGGAGGAAACGCAAGGATCTATTCGATGGTGAAACCGAACCCCGAAAACGCCCGTGTACGAGGAGCGGTGAGGAAATAGACAAGCTGTAGAAAAATTGGAAAGACTGCCCACTGCCGGGAAAGAAGCAAAAGGCTCCAGAGCCGCTGCTGAAGGTATGGAAAACGAGGTCTGTTTTCTGGGACTTGCCGTACTGGAAGATCCACCGTGTGCCTCACAGCCTTGATATCATGCATATCACGAAGAACGTGTGTGAGAGTCTGCTTGGTACCCTGCTCAACATGCCAGAGAGGACCAAAGATGGGCCGAAAGCAAGGGCAGACTTCAAATCAATGGGCATCAGGCAGGAGCTTCACGCTATATATGATGATGATGATGATGATGATGATGATGATGATGAGGCGAAGCAGGACACAGAAAGTCGTCGCAAAGGCAAAAAGGCCAAGAAGACCGGAAATGACTACCCTCCCGCGTGCTTCACTCTAAGTCAGGAGGAGATCGAGCAGTTTTTCACCTGCCTCCTAGGAGTAAAACTTCCTTACGGTTACGCGGGGAAGATAAGCAGATACCTAGACCCAGCGAAGCAGAAGTTCAGCGGGATGAAGTCTCACGACTGTCACGTGCTGATGACGCAGATACTTCCAGTTGCAATCCGTGGGATCATGGACGCGCACGTCCGTGAAACGCTATTTGGCCTATGCAACTTCTTCGACGTCATCTCTCGGAAGTCGATTGGCGTGAGGCAACTCAGAAGGCTACAGGAAGAGATCATGGTGATACTATGCGAGCTTGAGATGTACTTCCCGCCCGCATTCTTCGATGTTATGGTGCATCTGCTGGTCCATATAGTGGAGGATATCATCCAACTCGGGCCGACGTTCCTGCACAGCATGATGCCGTTCGAAAGGATGAATGGTGTCATCAAAGGATATGTTCGCAACATGTCACGTCCAGAGAGAAGCATAGCCAGGGGCTTTCTGACCGAAGAGTGCATCTCCTACTACACGAATTATCTAGGCATCGAGAACCCCGTTGGTCTGCCCGTCAACAGGCACCTCGGCAGGCTCGCTGGATGGGGTCACCGTGAGGGTCGCCGCGAAATGCATGTCGACTTCGAGGGTCGACTCGCCGACTTTGAAAGAGCAAACCTAGTCGCGCTACAACACATAGACGTGGTCGATCCTTGGGTGGTAGAGCACAAAACCTTTATTAAGAAGACGTACAATGACCGAGGCCAACAGAGGACGGACAGAGATATACTCAAAGAGCACAACTCATGTTTCACGCGTTGGTTCAAGCAGAAGCTTCTGTCGTACCCTTTACATGAGGATTCTTCCACGGAAGAACAACTCATATTCGCCTTGTCAAAGGGCGCCGAGCACAACCTGATGACCTATGAGGCGTACGATATCAACGGCTACACATTCTACACTAAGGCCAAGGACATGAAGAGCGATGGTTATCAGAACTCCGGGGTAACGATGGAATCCTACACCGGTAACGACAAGGACAGATACTACGGAAGGATCGAGGAGATCTGGGAGCTGAGCTACGCTGGAGAGAAGGTCCCGATGTTCCGTGTCAGATGGGCCAAGAACTTCATAAAAGAAGACCGGTATTTCACCACCATGGTTATACCCGAAGCCAAATCCAAGACCGCGGGGGCAAACGTCACCACGAAAAATGAGCCATGGGTACTGGCTTCCCAAGTGGACCAATGCTTCTTCATTACCGACCCGCCAAAGCCCAGTCGTGTTGTCGTGAGGAGAGGCAAAAGGAAGATCATCGGAATGGATGGAGTAGCCAATGAGCAAGACTTCGACAAGTACGGCGACCCGAGGATCGAACATGACGACGATGATGAAGTAGCAGCATACACCACAAGAAGAAGCAGGACCACCCTACCTAAAGGACGTCCGTTCCATAGAAGAACTCCATTTGCAAAAAAGAAGGGCAAGAAGATTGTGAACAGATAGCTAGCTAAGATCGATTGTATTTAAATCGTAGACTTCATTTCTCGATTATATTTCATGGGCACTTTTTGAACTATCATGAATATTTTTTAATTTCATGGACACTCGATCTCGATCCTCCTCCATCTCGATCGCTATCCCACCTCGCCAGATCCGGTCCACCGGCCGCCGCCGCCGACCGCCCGCACCCTCTCGATTCCCCTACTCAACCGCCGCCGCCGACCCCCCGCACCCTCCCCTACTCAACCGCCGCCGCCGACCCCCCGCACCCCCCACACCCTCCCCCGCTCCACCGGCATTACTGTTTGATGATATTTTTTGAAAAAATATTACTGTCTTATAAAAAAATATTACTGTTATGATTTAAACAAGTTTGAACATATTTAAACACAAGTAAGTATCAAACAACATTTTTAATGCATAAAAAAAATTTGTGGAGCCTGGGAATCGAACCCAGGACCTCCTGGTGTGAGAACTAGCTGCTGACCAGTCGAACTAGTAGAGAAGACTTGATGTGTATCAGGTCTGGTGGTAGATAACCTGTTGGCTCGGGTAGAAGTAAAAAAAATACTAATGGCGTACCTGGGTGAGGTGCGCCATTAGCATGTATGTACTTATGGCGCACCGAGGGGTGGTGCGCCATTAGTATTGTGCCCCTACTTCGTATCGATCCCCTCTCTCCCTCGCCCTCGCCCGCGATCCCCTTCCCCTCTCCTCTCCCGACGCCGCCGCCCCGCCGCCCTCGACGCCGCCCCGACACCAGCGCCGCCCCTTCCACACCACACCACCGACGCCTCCCTCTCCCCATCCTCCCCTTCATCCCCTCCGACCCCACCCCACTCTCGCCGGAGCAGCGCCGCCCCGTCCACACCACACCACTGACGCCTCCCTCTCCCCATCCTCCCCTTCCTTCCCTCCGACCCCACCCCACTCTCGCCGTAGCAGCGCCGCCCCGTCCACACCACACCACCGACGCCTCCCTCTCCCCATCCTCCCCTTCCTCCCCTCCGACCCCACCCCACTCTCGCCGGAGCAGCGCCGCAGGGCCGACACCAACCTCGCCCTCGCCCGCGCGCGCCGCAACCTCCGCCTTGCCAAGTCTGGAGCTGCTCGTGGAGGAGACGTGGCTGGAGGCGATCTCCGTGGCTGGAGGCGATCGCCGGCCCACCGCCGGATCTCCCTGACGCCGGCCGACCGAAGTTGATACCCCTCATCCCCTGATCAAGCCTTCTTCAGAGAGAGATAGTGAGGTACCTCATCCCCTTCTGTACTTTACACTACACATACACATAATTTTGCAGTATATCAATGTGATTTTCCAGTACATCTCCATCCATCTGAATTTGACTCATATGCATAATTTTGCAGTACATTATGATTTCGGCTAGATGCGTATGAGTTCATAATTTTGCAGTACACATTACCGGGCTTCCTTCTCTCACTAGATGTAGTGCACAAGTAGATGAACTGATGAACTCATACACATAATTTTGCATATAATTTGTTCAACTATGTCATTATGATTGACAGAATGTAATTATTGAAGAATTAAGAGGATCGGAACCATTGCTTCTCTTTTTGAGAGACATACTATGCTGTTAGGGTTAAGATTTTTTAGTCCCCGCCCCCGACTCTGCTGCTGAAATTACCGTTGAAATCGAGGTAAAATCACTGTTGAACTGGGTGTAAAATCACTACTGTTGATATTCAAATTTAAACTTGAAAATGAAAATTGAATTGGAGAATTAAATCACTGTTTTTTAGTCCCCATTTCTGAACCTATGCTAACCTTGCAAGCAGCATAACAGGCAATGTACTCCAAAATACTATAAGAACTGGAGTAAAAGATGACTGCATCTCACAGAATATAAGAAATGGGGACTCTTAGCTAAGTATGGCAATGCCACAGAGTATAAGAAGTACTCCTGCATCTTACACAATGATAGGTCTAATTTATGCTACTCAACGAAAGAAGAAGAAAAATGCACTATATACACTGCCAACTGTATTTAGTTAACATTACACTGCCACTACTATTCAGCACAAACATTTGATCATCTCACTCTACTTACTATCAATTGACACTGTATAACTGTCAGCTCCATTCACTAGCAGCAGTCAGCACTTCTGAATCTAATCTTTCTTGGGCAAGCTCGGCTACTTGTTGTTAGTCATTCACTAAAAGATCCTCAATAGACTGCATGCATCTAGTATTAAATTTCTTGGACGGATCATCTCTTTTAGCAAAGGACTGTAATAATTAACTAACTGAAAATTTGACATTCTGGACTATGCTTGGCTCTGGTTTTGTGAAATCTCATCTCTTTTCTAGTGCCATGACTAGTCATGAATTTTATTTTACTTTCCCCACTTTATAACATTCAGAAATTGTTTACTAGCTCAAGCTTCTCCTTTGCACTTTATCACTTCAATCTGCTGCTACCTCAAGCTTCTCATTTACACTTGTGCCAAGTAGCATTTTTTCCTTGTATAATTATATGGTGGTTGACTGAGCTACTACTTTTTCCTTGTAGAAGATCGCAGGTCGAGTGGGAGGGATCCAGTTGCGACGACACCGAATCACTAGCAAGGCAGCTGCCTAGAATAATAGGTTGACTCACCTATATATGCTACTATCTTGCATCTCTCTCTTGTTTCTTCTTCTATATACTACTATCTTGCATCTCCAATTTTTAGGTAATCTTGCATATGTTAGAAACTACATATATGGTCTCCGGTTTTCTTACCTCTACTCTAAAACACCAACGCATCAACAAAAGAAGATGGTATTTTTGTTACGCTTTCAGTTCGTGTCAGCAGGGAGATATAATGTTTTACAATCTTTCTGGTTATATTGGAGTTAGGTTTTTTGAATATGAGTAGCAGTGACTTGGATATACCTTATGGAGTTGTAACAGTTCCTCTTGGTGCTTAGGTGCATTTTCTTTGTGTAACTTGGTTTAAAAAACAGAACCTTAATCAGCATGATCCTCTGACCGTAGAAGCAAAATAATCGATCTGACTGCTAGGAATCAGATGTATGTTTTTTAGCATCCCATCAGACTAGTTATGCGTCGTACGATTTGTTTCATCTCATATATGTTGAATATAATGCCAGAAAAGGTGCTTGGGTTAGTCTGTTAACTAAAAAAGTTCAGATTCAGAAACCTGTAATTTTTACTTTTATGCCTCTATTACTCCAGTCAAAATTTTATGTTTGATGCCCATGGTAGTTGAGCTCTCACCTCACCTCACGCAGCATGCATGATGCCACAATGTCTAGTACGTACTGCCAAGCAACTGGCAAATAATTATAGCTTAGAATAAATAAATCTGATGTAAGATAAGCATGGCATGAGCTTTAATTAAATAGCATAATACACGTTGGTAGTCCATCTCTCTCAAAAAAAATACATGTTGGTAGCAGATGATAGATACCAATCCATTGGATCATCAGACATATTAAAGTCTTTTTTTGAGCCCTTATTAGCTAATCACACTATTTGCCCCGTGGTTTCTCTGTCATGGCTACCAAGTGATTGACGGTGGGCTAGAAAAATAAAACCACCAAACTATCAGTAAAAGATGTGAACCAACATCTTTCATTGTTATGCATATCAAACACCAAGGGTTATTTTCACTTAAAGTTTTAGAATGGGTGCATTACAATTCAGTCTGATATCTAATAAGACACTCTGGGCTGATATAATTATGGAACAGAACCAACCATGATAAATAAAAGGTGATGTTGTCTATGCATTACCAAAAATGTATCTTTGTGAACAAATAAATTGGTACCAACAGCAATGCCATCTTACTATAGAATTAGAATACATGGACATGATCAGCTCAGCTCCCAAACTGCCATTCATCACATCAATTTCCCCTTATGTAACTCCAGTCAAAATTTTATGTTGGTCTACCTAGTAGATGCCCATGGTTTGATTTTATGTTTGTTCCTATCAATACAAATGCTGAGCTATGTTCCATTTTTACTGTTCTTTGTGATAGTTTTTGCAACTTTACTTCCCATCTTAAGGCAAGCCCCATTTTTACTGTTCTTTGTTAGCAGAGCTGCTTGTTTCTAAGAACTTTGATACTATTTGGATCAAAGTTAAATGAGCACATAGATGACAAAAAAAGTTCAGATTGTAAAATGTTCATTTTGCTGCTAGTGCCCATTTTGAGTAATTGCTTAGAGGGATGATCCTGTGTGAGCTGGTGGAGTGATTTGTTTTCTACATAAAGCTCTTTAGTCAGGCTGGTTTTCGTGAAATACACATGAAGCTTCACCAGCTCCTGTGGGTGTGGGATCCATGTGACATGTGACATTGCATCCATGTCCACCTGGGATAATGATTTTGCAGGTACCCCGAGAGGCCTTTGAGTTTGCCGGAATGTCGATTAACTTCCGTTCCGGCAAATTCGAGTACTCCATATGTCCTATTTTCAGCAAAGGTCATGCTGAAATTTTCCGTGAATTTTAGCATGACTTTGCTAAAAATAGGACATATGGGGTACTTGTGACTAATGCATGGGCCGGGGTATCTTAGTAGTTAATTAAGTAGGATCAAGTGCCCCGGCGTACTTGTGACTAATGCATGGCTTTTAGGGTGTCTCGGTGTCGATAAAAACTGAAATGATGAAAGGTTAGGCTTTTAGGGTGCCTCGGCGTCGAAAAACCCTCAATGATAAAAGCTTAGATTTTAGGATGCCTCGGTGTCGACAAACCCTAAATGATGAGACCATGATCTTGTTCCTTGACAATAACCAACTTTTTGACCAAACTTTGTTTCTATTTAGAGAGAAACATGGCCCACAACGATGAGGCCGGGGGTTCGGGCGGCAAGGCATTCTGGGAGCTGTCCCAGGAGATGGAGGAACAACCTCACTTGTATGAGGCCGCCGCCTTCCCCACCGATCCTGAGACCACGGATGGTGCCGCCGAGGATGACCACACTGATGCCACCACTGATGGTGCCGCCGAGGATGCCACCACTGATGATGGCGGCGCACACACAGATGGCAGCCAACCGAAGAGGCAATGGAAGGACCGGCGCCCGATCGTGCTCCGCACCCTCAAGGAGGAAGTTATTGAAGTGGACTCCAACGGGAATCCAACAGCGCCCGAACGAATAGTCAAGGGGTACTCGCTTCAGCTCGGGTGCATTGTCCAGAGCACCGTCTCGATCAACACCGAGAACCTGAGGCATCCTGACCGAGGGAATTTGCGCAACCTCCTCTTCACGAAGCTGCACGAACGATACAAGTTCCCCGCTGAATTTGAAAACACAGGCCTCAAAGGGAATAAAGTGAACAATGCTGCCCTCACGAAGATGATCAAGGCCCTGTCTACTTGGAAAAGCAATGTGAAGAGAATGATCGAGAAAGGTGAGAGTTATCAGAAGATCAAGGAGAAAAATCCTTCGATCATCGAAGATGACTACAACGACTTCAAGATCAATTGCTCGAGCACCGCAAGCTCCCAATCAAGTGAGTGGGGGAAACAAATGCGGGAGCTGAACATAGGGGAACACACACTCGGTCCCGGCGGTTACAGAGTGGCGGAGCCTATATGGGACAAGGAGGAGGCGGACCGTGCCGAGCAAGGCCTGCCGCCCCTCTTCGATAAATACGGTGACAAGCAGACCAGGAACTTTGTCAGGGCCCGGTACAAGAAGGACCCGAAAACAAAGGAGCTTACCACGGATCTGAAGACCAGGCAGCTTGAGCTTGTTCTGGTAAGGAATACACCCCCGTGTAATTAGCTCCATATGGTTGCATTCTAATTAATGAAGCCAAATTTCTAAATGGTTCACATTCCTTCCGCAGGCGACTGAAAGCAGTAGCGCGGGGTCGACTAAGAGCAACCCTTGGGACACCACTCTAAATAGGGGGTTGAATGTAATGAAGAACAAGGATAAGCTCAATAAGCCGACGTCAGCTGGTCGTGTGGCCGGCAAAGGCTTGTCGACAAAATGGGGGTCATACTATACCGCTGGTGTGCGGAAGGAGAAAAAGACCAGCTCGGAAAGCCAGGCACGAGAGGTTCAAGAACTCAAGGCAAAGGTGGCGCGGATTCCGGAGATTGTCCAAGAGCAAGTGCAACAACGACTCGGAGCGACGATCACCGCCCTTGTGCCTACCTTGATCTCGGGGTTGAGTGCGTGGATTGCGGGCGGCCAACAGGGGCCGCCCCTGATTCCTAGCTTCACGGCCAGCAACTCGCATAATGCGATGGCGGGGCCATTGGTGCCTCCGGCGGAGGCGACATTGGTGTCTCCGACGCCGGCACGGGAGCTTAATGCACCCGGGTGTATGCCGGCCGGCACCTCTGCAGCAGGCGGCACCTCCGTCAACTGCACGCCCGCCGTTGGCGGTGCGTCGACATTAGCCGAGCTCGACGCCATCATCACGGTAACTAATTAAGCCTCTCTCGGCCGAGGACTTCATCTCCTTGCCTTTAACTGGGCATCCCTGACGCCCTACATGTTTTTGCAGGGCGCCGCCGACGTTCCGTGCACTCTCCTCCACTTCGTGAACAACGAGTTGGTCGATGTCGCCAAGGGCAAAATCGTTCAACCGGGCAACCCCTTGTTCCACGGTACCCAGATGCCACCCAACTTGTTTAGGGTTCAACTGGTTCGGGTGCTGCCAGGCTGTGACGACTTGTTACCTCCGATTCGACCCATCGGGGCCGACGATGAAGACGTGATGACCCTCAACGCCTGCCTGAGCTGGCCCCTGCTTTGGCCGAAGAGCTAGATTCGTTTGGGGGCGGGGGACACCACCCCAAAGACAACACCGCCAGTCGTGCCGGCGCCAAGTCGGCCCCATGGCAAGACCGCCGTAACGGTGCCGGACATCCCTATGCCACTGGATCCAAACATGCATATGGCACAGGATCAGAACGACGACGACGACGACGATGATACATTTGGCAACGTCGATCAGTACTTTGCCGATCATGGGTACGATGGCGACTTCATGGGGCCTCCTTCTCAAGAACCAAACCCAACAAAAGACGTGTGCGATCTAGCTGGTACCACGGAGAAGCCAAGTTGCAACAGGCGCCATCTGACGTTCAGCTCTCAGGAGACGCCTCCAGCTGCCGACTTCACCGAGCCTCAGATAGGCGAGGTGCGAAATATTATCAGCCCCAACACACTCAAGAAGGCCGTCTGTGAGCAGAACTCGGTCCCATTACAGGAGAAGAAGAAGGCACGCAAAAGAAAGACTAAGAAGGGTGCGAGCCAGCCGGCACCGAGTACGATCCGTGCTCAGGACGGGCCACCTTCACCGCAGGATATCTCGAGGAGGGTGCATGTGGCGGGTAGGGCGATGCTACCGACAAATATGCTCAATGCTGCAACCGGTGCTATGCGGAGTCTGCATGATAGTGTTCTTTCTTTGGAGAAGCGGCATCTCAGGGAGAAGTATGTGGCATACCCAGTTTTCGCGGCCAAGGTGCCAGAGGGCAAGGGCTTTGTGGATAACTCCATCGGGCGTACAATCGTCCTGTGTTTTGATGACATCCACGCTATGTTGAACCTTCATCCGTTGCACTACACCTTCGTTCGGCTATTTTCGCTGAGTATGGAGATGCGGATCATTCGCGACAAGACCCCGTACATCGTGATAGTCGACCCCTTCTACATGCGTGCCAAGATCTTGGGCAGCGCTGGGGACCAGCAAGTCACGAGTTCTTACCTCGAAGGCGTCATTCTGGCAAACCAAGATAAGGATAACTTCCTCGTGCCTTACTTTCCCGAGTAAGTCCTCCCCTCAACCGGCCCGTAACATATGAATTCTTACATTTCGATCGTTTTTCTTTTAACATTACGTGTTTTCTGCAGTGACACATGTTGCACGCTCATCCTCCTAAGCCCCAAATATTCCATGGCCACGTATTTCGACCCGGACCGCCAGTCGAACGTAGACTACACAAATGCAAGAAGGTTCTTGATGATGTTCTCCCCGGCTACGCCAAATCTGGAGGCACCTTCACCAGGCCTATTCGTAAGTACGGCAAGCACGTGTTCTCCCACAATACGATGTTCTGCTGCGTCAAGCAGCCGCCTGGCGGTCAGAAGGGTGCCTACTACGCCATCCATCACATGCGGGCGATCGTACGGGACCATCATCAACTTCTGCTACCGAGTAAACTCAAAGATTGGGCCGCGAGCGTGTCGGCAATCCAGGACGCGGACCTCCGACAAGAATTCTTTCGCATCCAGTCGGAGTTTGCGGAAATCATCCATCAAGATGTCCTTCGTACCTCGGGGCAGTTCTACCTCAGAAATCAACCGTCCAACAGTGACATCGACACAATGCTACAAATGCAGGCTGACAACGACCGTTATTTCATGACTCCCACGATAGACGGCGGCTTCATCCACGCTCCGGTCCTTTGAGTCGAGTCGAAAGCAGTGATGCTGTGTCTAGTTTTGAAACATCGATTGGCTCATGTTGTAATTAAACTTTAATGAACTTGTAGTATGTCTCTTTGGTTTCGAGAGTCGTTCAACTTAGATGTAATCGATGCTATTAATGTCTTGCTTTTCTCTTCCGATCGTTCTGTTGCATAATTATATATTGCTTATGTATTGTCTGTGAATTGGTACTAACGTTTCGTTTGGCTAGTGCATAGCGATGCCGATGTATGTCGTGTACAAGGGTAAGGTTCCCGGAGTCTACGATGACTGGGAGGAGTGTCGGAGACAGGTTCACCGATTCAGCGGTAACAGTTACAAAGGGTACACCACTAGGGCCGAGGCCGAATCTAGATACGCCCGCTATCTAGCGGGAGAGGGGAGGGAGCGTTGGAGGAACCGGATGAAGACGAGTTTCATCGTGATGATGCTCATCGTGATGACCGCAGCTCTCTTCTATGTGATGGTAGTTTAGATGATCGATATCGACTTGTAATGTGAAGACAAACTCGCTACTCGCGGTCTCGAGACTTGTAATATAATGTTCTATCTTTGTTCGGTGTTTTCAATTCGGAGACTAATATGATGAATTGTATTCAGAGACTAATATGATGAATTGTATTCTTCTATTGTATTCGATGAATCTGTTGTTGATGTGTGCTGTCTATATTTTGTCAAATTATGCATTTTGTAACCTGTGCAAAAAATAGAAAATAAAAAAATAAAAAAACCTAATATTCATACTAATGGCGCATCACATGACAGTGCGCCATTAGTATGACAAAGCATACTAATGGCGCATCACTGGTAAGTGCGCCATTAATATGCCATGGTTACTAATGGCGCATCCAGTGGATATACATGGCCCCTGGGAGGCATACTAATGGCGCACCCTGGCCTATACTAATGGCGCACCCGCGGTGCGCCATTAGTATACCAGATACTAATGGCGCACCAGGTGGTGCACCATTAGTAAAAATTACTAATGGCGTGGTGTTAATGGCGCACCACAGATGCGCCATTAATGGCCATACTAGGTGCGCCATTAGTAGGGGGGTTTCTAGTAGTGAACTCTCGCTCTTCTGAAGCTTTTGTTGATTGAGTTGTAAACTTAAGTCCGATGGTAACCTGATACTTTTGCTCTGTTTTTCTGCATGCTATTTCCTCATTAATGCTATGCACGCATGCTGAATTACATCAGTCACCATATTTCATCATGCATTTCAAATTCTTCATTTCATATGTTAAATGTGTGTATGAATTACAAGATATAGGGGGAGTTCTCCATGATTCTACTCTTCAAATGTGCATTGCTTCAATAGCAAATTCCTCACTATGCACATCCTCAGGGGGAGTTCTTCTATATCTTGCAATCAAATTCCTCAATATTGAGCACTTTAAATTCATATGTTTATCCCCGTTGAAAACTTAACCTATATTGTCATCAATCACCAAAAAGGGGGAGATTGTAAGTGCATCTAGGGCCCCTTAGTGATTTTGGTGTATTGAAGACTTATAGGTTAAGGGACTAATATGTTTGTAAGTATACACAGGTTCTATAATTCAATGAGGAGTTTGATATTTACAGTGAAAGTCGACCCCTAAAAATGAATGTCTTCGACTGAAGACTTTGGTTCTCCTGAAGACTTTGAAAGTGAAGAATTTGGTGTGACCTTGAAGACTTGGATATTCATGCGAGGAATCTGAAGCGTGAAGACTTTTGTTTTCGTAGTTTCTTTTTCTCTTTCTTGAGTCATAGGAAACACCATACTGTTAAAGGGGGGCGAGGTAATAATAAGGAAACTGATTTCCAAGTGATGCTCATCCCAAAATCCTACACCTACCCAATCCTTCGAGTGAAGCCATTGGAAATCTCATATCAATTCAGTCAATTTCTTCAGTGATAGAGACGAAGATCTTCTGGTCTCTGAGGAATTTGTTTTCACTGAGGAGTTAGGAATCCGCCAGTGCAAATTGCCTACACGGTGACGAACATGATAGCCCTGAGGAATTAGAACCTCAAAGTATCCGACCACTGCTGTGCCGCGTGCCAGCTATTCCAAAATATCCTACCACCTAACGGTCATATCAGACAAGGGCATTTATGTCTTATCATGTCGGGCTGCTCCCTAGGCTATAAATAGCCGCCCCCTACCACCATTAGCTGGTTGGCTGCTCCGAGAGAAACTGACACTTGTCATTTGAGAGCATCCCATCCTCCGAGGACTTTGAGCGAAAATCATCACGTGAGGAAAACCCAAATCCCAAAACCAAACCTACAAACCCCAAAGTGATTGAGCATCACTGAAGAGATTGTTCCTATGTGGAACCGATGCTTGTTACCTTTCAGGACTATTTATCCTCCAAATGGTTAGGCTTCATGGTCTGAGCATCCAAGAGGAATTGTGGATTGCCGAGTGACCAAGTCTGTGAAGGTTTGGAAGTCACCTGTGAAGACTTACCACTACTGTTAGGCGAGGTCTGTGTGATCTTAGCTCAAGGAGAATACGGTGAGGACTGTGTGTCCGGGACTGTGTGTCCTCGAGTTTAAATACTCAGCTACTCCAACCAGACATACAACTGTCATAGCAGTTGGAACTGGTCTACCAAATCATTGTCTTCACCAAGCCAACTAGTTCTATTTTCTCAACCCTTTCATTTCCTCAGTTATGTGTTAATGAACCTGATCATTACAGTTTGAAGACTTTGACTAAAGACTTTCTCTAATTCCTCAATCCTATTTCTTCAGTAGTTTGTCTTCATCCTTCTTGTCCTGTGTTTATGCTTTCTGTACTCTAGTTTGTCTTTCATTTCATCTTGATGACTATGTTGTTGCTCTGTTATGCTTATACCTGAGTACTTATTCCGCTGCAAGTAGTTCTTCTCTTAGGAATTTCCTCACCCTGAAATTCCTCAGTGAAGAATTCATAAAAATCGCCCATTCACCCCCCCCCCCCCTCTAGTCAATGTAACACACTTTCACACTCCTTATTCCATAGTCCATCAAATCCTTACCCAAAACTTGAATACTTCACAACACAAAACTCAACAGAAAATCTCATGAGCTCCGTTAGTATAAGAAAATAAATCACCACTTTAAGGTATTGTTGCAAACTCATTCTTTATTTATATAGGTGTAATATCTAAACTATTTTGTCACATCCCTAGTCCTGGCATGCACTAGGCTAGCCCTTTATGTGTGCATCATGTTTAATTTTTTCAAATAAACTTGAAATGGGGATTGTCCAAACCCTAGCATTAAAGAAATTCACTAGGTTCACCTAAAATATTTTCAGTAAGTCCAAATGGCTTTCAAAAATGTTCATCATTTCTGGTTAATGCTAGAAACCATAACCAGTGGTGTTGCACATTTTTCCATGACATATTTGGTCACTAAATTAAATCATACTCTAATTGCATTTGGGCATTTAAATGCTATATAATATTTTAAATGTCCAAATACTCCTAAACTGAAATGTTCCATGTTGGATATGTTCTAAACAATGGGCATGTGCAGTTTGGTGATTTTTGAAAATGCCTAAGTATTTTTTAGAAAAGCCACAAAGTTACAGAAAAATAGAAAACAGGAAATAAAAGAGAGAGAGAGAGAGAGACTTACCTGGCCTCACTGTGCAGGCCACCTGGCCGGCCCAGCTGGCAGCCGACCTGCTGGCCCAGCCTAGCAACCCTCCCCCTGTCGTCTTCCTGCTGCCAGGAGAATAGACAGGTGCGTGGCAAGAGCGCCGACGACGCCTTGCCACCTCCTGCTTCAGCCGCGTAGCCTCGACCCCCCCAGGTGTGCCACGGAGACGCCATGCAGCCCCCTACTCCTCCCGCTCTCTCCCCGTGCTCATTCCCTCCCCCGGATCTCTCTCCCTCACGCACCGAGCGGAGTCCATCGCCGCCGTTCACTGCCACCGCGTCCACCGAGCTCCCCTCGCCCCTCTGTTTTGTCCAACGGGCCCGCCTCGACGCCGTGGATCACCAAGACGAAGCACGCGCTCGCGGGATGCCTGAAACGTCGCCATCAAGCTCATCATCGTCCTTTGCCCCGACGATCGCCGCCCGTCGATTCGCTGCCCCGAGCGCCTCCCCGAGCCCATGGAGCTGCTCTTCGGCCTTCCTGTGAGCTCCTGTTGCTCCCCCTTGCTCCCCTCCCTCCGTTCCCGTCGCCTAGCCCCGTTTTCTGATCGAGCCGGAGAGCTCACCGCCGCCGGCCATGGCGCCGCCGTAGCTAGAGCGCATGCACGACGCATTAGAGCCCACCCCCGTGCTCAGCGAGTCCGCAGGACTCCTTAGCAACCCACAGCTCGTCATCCCGTGCACCAAAACACCGTATCCAAGCGTGCCCGTACTCCGGCCGCCGCGCAAGTCTCCGCCGCCGTCGTTTTAGGCCACTAGAGCTACCGCTGTTAGCATCACTGGACGCGGACGAGTCTCCTCGTCACGTAGAGCCTCTCCACCGTGCAAATGGTAGCCTGTAGGCGAAACCCGAGCTACCCCAGAGCGTCCCCTCCACGTTTTTGGTCGTCGCCGGCGATACTTCGGCGAGCTGACATGGCACCGTCATTACTGGCTAATGATGCCACTAACTAACCCCATAGCTCACTAACGGATGGGCCCCACTTCTTAACTAACCCTGCTTAGCTCCTGTTTAGGTTAAACTAACCCTACGGGCCCCACAGGTCAGTTTGACCTGGCCACGTCACACGCTGACTGGCCCCACGCGTCAGAATTGACCCGGCTGACGTGGTCGTTGACTGGGTCCACATGTCAGCGACACTAATCAGCCCCAGTCACTGACCAGTGGACCCCACTGGTCAGGTTTGACCTGAACCCGCCCTGTTGGCCTGATGGTGTCAGGGTGATGTCATGTTGATGCAGTAAATGATTTTCTGGATTTAAAATAAATCAGAAAATCCAGAAAATATCCCAAACTTCTAAAATTCATAGAAATTCAACCGTAACTCCATATGAAATAATTTATATATGTAAAATGATCAGAAAAATCCAATCTATCCATCTGTACCATTTTCATGCATGATAGAACAACTTAGGGCTGCTATTTAGGCAAAATCTTATAATGGCATTTAAACCTTCACATATGGAGTTTGAATTTGAACCTAGGGTTCAAACCAACCCCATTTAACTTGCTGCTGGTCGCATTAGCCCAATCAACAGCATATTTCCATGTCACACTCATGCATCATATTGTTGAACTGCATTGATTGTGTTTCCTTCTGTGTTGCCGGTATTTGTCCCCTCTTGATAGACGTGATACCGACGATGAGATCGATGACACCGATGAAGAGCTATACTATCTTCAGAAGTGCCAGGCAAGCAAAACCCCCTTGTTCATTCCGATACAATCCCACTCTCTCGCTCCTGCTCTCTTTTACTGCATTAGGACAACAATGATTCAACTGTTAAATGCTGCGGTAGTTGAACCCCTTTCCTCTGCATGACCTGTCATTGCAACAGTAAATAGATGAAACCCACTAGCATGAGTAGGAGTTGTTTGAGCCCTGATGTGCCTACTCATTCATGTTTGTTTGTCATGCCTGCTACTGCTTAGAGTTGAGTCTGGTCTGATTCATCGGGGATGAATTGGAGGTGTGTGAACATGTCCTATTGTGTGTGAGCTAAGTGTGTGAACACGATTTGGTAAAGGTCGCGGTGAGAGGCCATGTAGGAGTACATGGTGGGTTGTCTCATTACAGCCGTCCTCGGGAACTGAGTTCTGTGTTTGTGATCCATGAACAGTTACTACCACGCATTGGAATGCTTAAGTGCCCCTCTCGACTTATTAATCAACCTGATCTCTGTCCAGGAGTTGCAACTAGTTTCTGGTGTTTGTAGGTAGTGTTAGTAGTCTACCAAGTGGCACCCGGTATAGGTGGGCTTGGGACAGACTAGGCACAGTGGCCCGGTGTACCAAGTGGCACCCGGATGGTGGGCTTGGGAACCCTGCACACATCGTTTGGGGCCGTGAGTGACACCCCGGCCGGATCTCCTTGCGAATGGAACCCGAATAGGCGATAAACCTGGACGAGAGACTTGTGTGCTTAGTCAGGTCGTGGCCGACACCCTCGCTGGGCTTCTGCTTGAAGGTTGCCGAGTACATGACGTGTAAACGGCGGTAAGTGGTGAGAGCGTGTGTGAAGAAGTACACCCCTACAGGGTTAACATTATCTATTCGAATAGCCGTGTCCGCGGTAAAGGACTTCTGGGTTGCCTGTACAGTTCATAGACAAGTGAAAGTGGATACTCTAAAATGCGCAAGATAAGCATGAGTGTTATGGATGACGTTCTCGTAGGCAGAGGGGAGCGGATCCATAGTGGTGTATTGATATGGTGAATATGTGGACTCGTGTGCGCCACCTCAAAGAGTTACTTGCAGTCGTAGTTCAGGATAGCCACCGAGTCAAAGCTGGCTTGCTGCAGTTAAACCCCACCATCCCTTTGTTGATAATGATGCATATGTAGATAGTTCTGATGTAAGTCTTGCTGGGTACATTTGTACTCACGTTGCTTAATTTATGTTTTTGCAGAGAGACTTCAGTCTCGCTAGTAGTTCCATGTGGACTTCGACGTTTAGCTTGTTACCTCGGCTACGATCTTGTGCCCTCGGCAGGATCTGGTAGATAGTCAGGCTTCTCAGCCTTTTTCATTTATAGATGTCTGTACCCAGACATGTTAAGCTTCCGCTTGTGCTCTGACTTGTATGCTCTGAATGTTGGGTCATGAGACCCATGTTTGTAATATCTCGCTCCTTGGAGCCTATTGAATAAAATAATTGAGTTGTAGAGTCATGTTGTGATGCCATGTTGTATTTGCACATATCGAGCATATTGTGTGTATGTTATTGAAGTGCTTGGTATGTGTGGGATCTAACTATCTAATTGTTTATCCTTAGTAGCCTCTCTTACCGGGAAATGTCTCCTAGTGCTTCCACTGAGCCATGGTAGCTTGCTACTGCTCCGGAACACTTAGGCTGGCCGGCATGTGTCCTTCTTTGTTCCTGTGTCTGTCCCTTCGAGGAAATGTCACGCGATGAATACCGGAGTCCTGTTAGCCCGCTACAGCCCGGTTCACCGGAGTCCTGTTAGCCCAGTGCTACAGCCTGGATTCACTCGCTGATGACCGACACGTTCGATGCTGGGTCATGGATGCCTGTCCCTGTAGGTATTTGCCACTTTGGGTTTACGACTAGCCATGTCAGCCCGGGCTCCTTATCATATGGATGCTAGTGACACTGTCATATACGTGTGCCAAAAGGCGCAAACGGTCCCGGGCATAGGTAAGGCGACACCCGTGGGGATACCGTGCGTGAGGTCGCAAAGTGATATGAGGTGTTACATGCTAGATCGATGTGGCATTGAGTCGGGGTCCTGACAGCTTTGGTATCAGAGCTTGACTGCCTATAGGATTACCAAGCCAAACTGGTCGAAGTTGAGTCTAGAAATTCTTTAGTTATATAAGGGAATTGATTGTGGGATGGAACGTAAGGCTCTTTTTACTCCTTATACCTTATGCCTTCTGATCAGAGTCATCTTATTTTTCCTACGGGGTTAAGAACTAGGCCTTCTCTTCTTTCTATCAGGATCACGTGTTACTAATCCGTAGACTTATAGGGTTGATGGATTTCAAGCCTTAGTTCAGTTTCTACTATCTCCGTGTATTCATAGTTGATCTCAAAACCTTGTTGTTATGATGTTCGAGTGGCTATGCCACCATTTTTGTAGCATGTCTCAAATCCCTTTTCGAGCATTTATAGCCGTTATGCTGTCCGAGTCATCCCAAGTTTCTAAACAATGTGATGCACTTGCAAATCCTTTCCCTCTGGTTTTGATTCTTCTTCAGGCCAGGTTAATCACACTAATTGTTGAGTTGAGGTATTCTAATGCCTCGACATTTATGTTGGAATTGTTATTATGACCCTAGGTGTCCTAGAGGGATCATCTAGTAATCTAGCCATGATTTGTGTCCCGGTGTGATGATTCTAGCCTTTATTCTCGAAAGCATCCCGTGATGCAATTTAGTTAGTAGGTATTCTACTCCTGGGTTTTGAACCCGATATTCACCGTACTTACTTCATGTTGATAGTGTTTGCTCGTTCCTTTAGGATATTAGTAACTTTTGCGATAGTCTTCGAGGTCCGTGGTATATCATTCTTCCAATACCATGAACCATTATGGCAGATGTTCTTTGAACCAAAAGATCACAACCAGAATGCTCTTGATGAGTCCTCCATTCATAGTTGTGAATATGCCAGTCCTTCCTCTTCAGCATGGGTTATCCGGAAGAAATATGCTGAATTTGTTCGGCATACTAATCCATGCATCCACAACTCAGAAAAACATATGTTCCTTTGGGTTGTCCCCCTTTAGTTGTCTTCTGACCTCGTCTATCAATTGATAGTCATGAGAAGTTATGCATCCGTGTTCATCGATGCCACTACTCTTGTGGTCCGTCAAGCCATTCTATTCCGGAATGACTAGGAGAAACAAACTCCAGTACCTCATCCATATCTAGGATTGGGTCAAAGCAGTTGTATCCCGCAGATCAAATGCAATCCAGCTTCTGGTCTGTTCTACCTTGAAGTATTACCTTCTTTATGTCAGGATTTTCATGAGAATTGCACCACCTCTTGTGAATTCTTGACGTAGTGATACTTCTCGCCATCCCTTTTCATTCCTCAGTTCCGTGTTGTTGCAGCCGGAGTGCCGACAAGTGAATCATGATGTGTGAACTCAATACTTCTAGCAACACCGTTGCTTGGTAGTTAATGGACGATAACCTCATTCTTAGCATGTTGATTTTTGAATCACCAACATTCTAAGATTGATCGTGCTACCTGGTCTTTATTTTCGGTGCACCTTTTGATCAATGAGCTAGGGTTATGCCAATCCCTTGCTTATTTGATCATCTCGTCTTGCCCTGAAAAGCAAGATTGTTCTCGAGCTTAATAGCATATCAGTGGTTCGCGATTTTCCGGATATCTTCTTGGAAGTATCACCAGGTCATCACCTGACCGCTATGTTGAGTTTGTGATCAAGTTGGTTTTCTTGTAACCACCCTTTCTCCAAGAATCTGTGTCGGATACCCTGAGCCAGTTGGTTAAGCTAAACAATAACTTGGAGAGTTGGAAGATAAAAGCTTGTCCGACTTAGTTCATTTTAAGGGATATCTTGTATGTGTGTTGAAGAAAGATGGTATTTTCATCGATTGACCCTCGTGATCAATTGCTGGACCTATCGTCCTAACCAAAACTTTGATTTGCACATGGGCTATCGTCAAATCAAATCAGAACCAACGATAATCATAATGTTGTCTTACTCGTGGTTGATCCCTCAAGCATACACCATTACATCTTTTGGTCTGACCAATGCTATCACCTTGTTCACATAATTCTAGAATTTCACCTATATGGAATTTTGATAAATTGTTGCTGAGCCCATCGGCAACATTCTTATCTTCTCCACGACTCATGTTGAACATTAAGCTAGTGTTGGAAACTTGTGCTAGCATTCTCTTCGTGCTATCTCATGAAGGATATGTTTGGATGAAAGAAGTTACTTTCTTTAATTCACGTGCACCTGATGTAAGTTGTCACCGTGGATCCGAGAAAGATTGTTTTTGCTTCCTCTGGAATCGTCCCAAGTTGGTCATGCACATGTGTGAAGTACTCTATGGGTTGGTAGGTTGGCCGCCTCCATTCTATATGTGTTCCTAGCACACCAAACCACTGATTGACTTGTTCAAGGAAGAGAAATCTATGCTTGGGATCTAATCCATGGACTTGCGTAAAGACTTCGATATCCTCGATGAGGGTTCCCCCACCTGAACTCGGTAGTGCTTTATTATAAGACTACTATGTGGTAATGCTTGTCTGGGACAGCATGTTCACATGTGTGTAGCAGAGCCAGCTCATGTTTTGGAGCTTACTACCGTAGTCCATTCCCCGAGAATCTCGCGGCATCATCTCGCCGGTTTGTGTTGCAAACTTTCCTTTTCCGGACATGCTGTCTGAAATATCCTGTTACCAACCAGATCTGAATCTCAGGCAGATATGATGGTCGGAACGTCTCTCAATAGCTATAATATTGGTCTCTGTAACCCTGTAAAGTGGATATCATGGCCAACACATGCAGCCGGAAGACCTATGGTTGTAGTATCTTGATTGAAGAAGTTGGCCACCTCCCCATGAGGATTTCTTATGGATTTACTTCCGTAGTTATTCCTTATGATTTTTCTGTTCCTGAAGTCCGACCTTTACTTGATGTCCTATATATCAACCCAGTTTAATAAATGGGTTGCGCTAGCACATCAAGGAGAACACTAGAAGCGGAGTGCTAAATGTCTCTCGGTCGATCATCCAGATTTTGATCCCTTGGCCTCACTAAGGTGAAATCTGAGAAGGTGTTATCTTTCTTTGCATTTGCATCCTCCATCACCATTCGTCATGGTGGTATGTTGTGTTGCCAGGATCCTCGACACGGATGTTGGTAAGACCTTGATGAATATGGAAATGCTCAAGTTCTGGAGAGCACGCGCAAGAAAAATCATCCCATGTGTTGTTTTCAACAAGGTAACCAACATCATCCTTCTAATCCGGGTATGCCATTCTACCGAACCCTTCCAAACGATTGCTCGAGAATTGCCTTAGGTTGGTATAAAAGAGCTTCAATGATCTCTTTTTCAAAGGTAATTCTTTTTGCCACTTAAGGGATGATTCCACGAGTCACCTCCTCCAAAATGTCTCGTTATGGTTTCATGGCAACTCAAATCCTCGCTATGTTGACAACCATTCACCACCCTTTTTAAGTGTGGAATTGTTGTCTACCTAGTGAACCCTCGTCATTTGTTCCACTCCATCCCTCTAGATGAGTGTTTTGTGTCTCAGCTCGAGTGGTGTTTCTATGCCTCATTCCGCGAGTTGATCCTAAGTTGTTCGATCTTCGAGAAGATCGATTCTTCTAGTCTCCTTCTCCTCTCGTTGTCATGTTGGCTGGAGTTCTCAGAGCAAGACGACAAGACAATGATGGTGACTGAATCAACGCCCCTATGAAGTGCAACCTGGATCGTGAAGATTGTGTTAGTTTGCGTCCCCCTTCATCTTACCCTACGCTTGAATCTTGGGACGAGATTTTTTCTTAGTGGGGGTGAGTTGTCACATCCCTAGTCCTGGCATGCACTAGGCTAGCCCTTTACGTGTGCATCATGTTTAATTTTTTCAAATAAACTTGAAATGGGGATTGTCCAAACCCTAGCATTAACGGAATTCACTAGGTTCACCTAAAATATTTTCAGTAAGTCCAAATGGCTTTCAAAAATGTTCATCATTTCTGGTTAATGCTAGAAACCATAACTAGTGGTGTTGCACATTTTTCCATGACATATTTGGTCATTGAATTAAATCATACTCTAATTGCATTTGGGCATTTAAATGCTATATAATATTTTAAATGTCCAAATACTCCTAAACTGAAATATTCCATGTTGGATATGTTCTAAACAATGGGCATGTGCAGTTTGGTGATTTTTGAAAATGCCTAAGTATTTTTAGAAAAGCCACAAAGTTACAGAAAAATAGAAAACAGGAAATAAAAGAGAGAGAGAGGGCCTCACTGTGCAGGCCACCTGGCCGGCCCAGCTGGCAGCCCACCTGCTGGCCCAGCCCTGCAGCCCTCCCCCTGTCGTCTTCCTCCTGCCAGGAGGACAGACAGGTGTGTGGCAAGAGCGCCAACGACGCCTTGCCACCTCCTGCTTCAGCCGCGCAGCCTCGACCCCCCCAGGCGTGCCACGGAGACGCCATGCAGCCCCCTACTCCTCTCGCTCTCTCCCCGTGCTCATTCCCTCCCCCGGATCTCTCTCCCTCACGCACCGAGCGGAGTCCGTCGCCGCCGTTCACTGCCACCGCGTCCACCGAGCTCCCCTCGCCCCTCTGTTTTGTCCAACGGGCTCGCCTCGACGTCGTGGATCACCAAGACGAAGCACGCGCTCGCGGGATGCCTGAAACGTCGCCATCAAGCTCATCATCGTCCTTTGCCCCGACGATCGCCGCCCTCGATTTGCCGCCCCTAGCGCCTCCCCGAGCCCACGGAGCTGCTCTTCGGCCTCCTTGTGAGCTCCTGTTGCTTCCCCCTCGCTCCCCCCCCCTCTGTTCCCGTCGCCTAGCCCCATTTTCTGATCGAGCCCGAGAGCTCATCGCCGCCGGCCATGGCGCCGTCGTAGCTAGAGCGCATGCACGACGCATTAGAGCCCACCCCCGTGCTCAGCGAGTCCACAGGACTCCTTCGCAACCCACAGCTCGTCCTCCCGTGCACCAAAACGCCGTATCCGAGCATGCCCATACTCCGGCCGCCGTGCAAGTCTCCGCCGCCATCGTTTTAGGCCACTAGAGCTGCTGCTGTTAGCACCACTGGATGCGGACGAGTCTCCTCGTCACGTAGAGCCTCTCCACCGCGCAAATGGTAGCCTGTAGGCAAAACCCGAGCTACCCCAGAGCGTCCCCGCCGTGTTTTTGGTCGTCGCCGGCGATACTCCGGTGAGCTGACGTGGCACCGTCATTAGTGGCTAATAATGCCACTAACTAACCCCATAGCTCACTAACGGATGGGCCCCACTGCTTAACTAACCCTGCTTAGCTCCTGTTTAGGTTAAACTAACCCTACGGGCCCGACAGGTCAGTTTGACCTGGCCACGTCACATGTTGACTGGCCCCACGCGTCAGAATTGACCCGGCTGACGTGGCCGTTGACTGGGTCCACATGTCAGCGACACTAATCAGCCCCAGTCACTGACCCGTGGACCCCACTGGTCAGGTTTGACCTGAACCCGCCCTGTTGACCTGATGACGTCAGGGTGATGTCATGCTGATGCAGTACATGATTTTCTGGATTTAAAATAAATCAGAAAATCCAAAAAATATCCCAAACTTCTAAAATTCATAGAAATTCAACCGTAACTCCAAATGAAATAATTTATATATGAAAAATGATCAGAAAAATCCAATCTATCCATCTGTACCATTTTCGTGCATGATAAAACAACTTAGGGCTGCTATTTAGGCCAAATCTTATAATGGCATTTAAACCTTCACATATGGAGTTTGAATTTGAACCTAGGGTTCAAACCAACCCCATTTAACTTGCTGCTAGTCGCATTAGCCCTATCAACAGCATATTTCCATGTCACACTCATGCATCATATTGTTGCACTGCATTGATTGTGTTTCCTTCTGTGTTGCCGGTATTTGTCCCCTCTCGATAGACATGATACCGACGATGAGATCGATGACACCGATGAAGAGCTATACTATCTTCAGAAGTGCCAGGCAAGCAAAACCCCCTTGTTCATTCCGATACAATCCCACTCTCTCGCTCCTGCTCTCTTTTACTGCATTAGGACAACAACGATTCAACTGTTAAATGTTGCGGTAGTTGAACCCCTTTCCTCTGCATGACATGTCATTGCCACAGTAAATAGATGAAACCCACTAGCATGAGTAGGAGTTGTTTGAGCCCTGATGTGCCTACTCATTCATGTTTGTTTGTCATGCCTGCTACTGCTTAGAGTTGAGTCAGGTCTGATTCATCGGGGATGAATTGGAGGTGTGTGAACATGTCCTATTGTGTGTGAGCTAAGTGTGTGGACACGATTTGGTAAAGGTAGCGGTGAGAGGCCATGTAGGAGTACATGGTGGGTTGTCTCATTGCAGCCGTCCTCAGGAACTGAGTTCTGTGTTTGTGATCCATGAACAGTTACTACCACGCATTGGAATGCTTAAGTGCCCCTCTCGACTTATTAATCAACTTGATCTCTGTCCAGGAGTTGCAACTAGTTTCTGGTGTTTGTAGGTAGTGTTAGTAGTCTACCAAGTGGCACCCGGTACAGGTGGGCTTGGGACAGACTAGGCACAGTGGCCCGGTGTACCAAGTGGCACCCGGATGGTGGGCTTGGGAACCCTGCACACATCATTTGGGGCCGTGAGCGACACCCCGGTCGGATCTCCTTGCGGATGGAACCCGAATAGGCGATAAACCTGGACGAGAGACTTGTGTGGTTAGTCAGGTCGTGGCCTACACCCTCGCTAGGCTTCTGCTTGAAGGTTGCCGAGTACATGACGTGTAAACGGCGGTAAGTGGTGAGAGCGTGTGTGAAGAAGTACACCCCTATAGGGTTAACATTATCTATTCGAATAGCCGTGTCCGCGGTAAAGGACTTCTGGGTTGCCTGTACAGTTCATAGACAAGTGAAAGTGGATACTCTAAAATGCGCAAGATAAGCGTGAGTGCTATGGATGGCGTTCTCGTAGGCAGACGGGAGCGGATCCATAGTGGTGTATTGATATGGTGAATATGTGGACTCGTGTGCGCCACCTCAAAGAGTTACTTGCAGTCGTAGTTCAGGATAGCCACCGAGTCAAAGCTAGCTTGCTGCAGTTAAACCCCACCATCCCTTTGTTGATAATGATGCATATGTAGATAGTTCTGATGTAAGTCTTGCTGGGTACATTTGTACTCACATTGCTTAATTTATGTTTTTGCAGAGAGACTTCAGTCTCGCTAGTAGTTCCACGTGGACTTCGACGTTTAGCTTGTTGCCTCAGCTGCGATCTTGTGCCTCGGCAGGATCTGGTAGATAGTCAGGCTTCTCAGCCTTTTTCATTTATAGATGTCTGTACCCAGACATGTTAAGCTTCCGCTTGTGCTTTGACTTGTATGCTCTGAATGTTGGGTCATGAGACCCATGTTTGTAATATCTCGCTCCTCGGAGCCTATTGAATAAAATAATTGAGTTGTAGAGTCATGTTGTGATGCCATGTTGTATTTGCACATATCGAGCATATTGTGTGTATGTTATTGAAGTGCTTGGTATGTGTGGGATCTAACTATCTAATTGTTTATCCTTAGTAGCCTCTCTTACTGGGAAATGTCTCCTAGTGCTTCCACTGAGACACGGTAGCTTGCTACTGCTCCGGAACACTTAGGCTGGCCGGCATGTGTCCTTCTTCGTTCCTATGTCTGTCCCTTCAGGGAAATGTCACCCGATGAATACCGGAGTCCTGTTAGCCCGAGCCAGCCCGGTTCATCGGAGTCTTGTTAGCCCAGTGCTACAGCCTGTATTCACTCGCTGATGACCGACATGTTCGATGTTGGGTCATGGATGCTTGTCCCTGTAGGTATGAGCCACTTCGGGTTTACGACTAGCCATGTCAGCCCGGGCTCCTTATCATATGGATGCTAGCGACACTGTCATATACGTGTGCCAAAAGGCGCAAACGGTCCCGGGCATAGGTAAGGCGACACCCGTGGGGATACCGTGCGTGAGGTCGCAAAGTGATATGAGGTGTTACATGCTAGATCGATGTGGCATTGAGTCAAGGTCCTGACATATTCCAACTTTTCTATGGTTCATACCCCCCGATACTACCCATAGATTCATCAAAATAAGTAAACAACACACCAAAAATAGAACCTGTAAAAAACAGAACAATCTGTAGTAATCTGTAACTCTCGAATACTTATGTAACTCCAAAATCCTGGTAAATTAGGAAAACCTGAGAAATTTGTGTATAACTCCAGAGCAAAAAAATCATATCAAAATCATGTTTCTACGAATTTTGAAAACTAATTTACTAGATGCAAAAGTTTCTGATTTTTAGCAGGATCAACACAACTATCACCGTAAGCTATCATAAAGGTTTAACTTGGCACAAACACTAATTAAAACATAAAACCACATCTAACCATAGGCTAGATGAATTATTTATTACTAAACATGAACAAATATCAAAGAACAAAAATAAAATTGTGTTGCCTCCCAACAAGCGCTATTGTTTAACGCCCTTAGCTAGGCATTGATAATTTTAATGACGCTCACATTAAAGATAACAACTGAAGCACAAAGAGAGCATCATAAAACAAGTGACAAACACATCTAAGTCTAACATACTTCCTATGCATAGGCATTTTATAAATTAACAAATTATCAAGGAAAGCAAAAACTAGCATATGCAAGGAATAAGAAAGAAACGTAGCAATCTCAACATGAAAAGAGGTAATTTAGTAACATGAAAATTTCTACAACCATATTTTCCTCTCTCATAATAATTACATGTAGAATCATAAGAAAATTCAACAATATATCTATCACATAACATATTATCAACACGATGCACATGCATGCGAAGTTGACACTCCTCCAAAATAGTGGGATTAACAATAACTAAAGTCATGACCTCTCCAAACCCACTTTTATCAAAAAATTCATAAAATTGAGCATTCTCCAAATATGTGGGATCTAAAGTTGACACTCTTCCAAACCCACGTTCAATATTATTGCAAACATTATTATCAATCTCATATTCATCATGGGGCTTAAATAAATTTTCAAGATCATAAGAAGAATCACCCCAATCATGATCATTGCAACAAGTAGTAGACATATCAAAACTAGCATCCCCAAGCGTAGGGTTTTGCATATTATAAGCACAATTGACATAAATAGAATTTATAGTAAAATCATTGCAATCATGCTTTTTATTCAAGGAGCTATCGTGAATCTCTTCATAAATTTCTTCATCACAATTTCCAGATTCATGAATTTCAAGCAAAACTTCATAAAGATAATCTAGTGCACAAAACTCATTAGCAATTGGTTCATCATAATTGGATCTCTTAAAAAGATTATCAAGTGCATGAGGATCCATAAACTTTTAGCAAGCGAAGTTGCAAGAAAAAAGAAGGCACATGGTGACACAAGCGAACAAAAGATCGAACGAAAGAAGGGCGAAGAAAAGGGCAAAGCTTTTCAAAAATTGTTTTAGAGGTGGGGGATAGGAAAACGAGAGGTGAATGGCAAATAATGTAATGTAAGAGATGAGAGTTTATGATGGGTACTTGGTATGTCTTGACTTGACGTAGATCTCTCGGCAATGGCGCCAGAAATTCTTCCTGCTACCTCTTGAGCTTGCGTTCGTTTTTCCCTTGAAGAGGAAAGGGTGATGCAACAAAATTAGAGTAAGTATTTTACTCAGTTTGAGAACCATGGTATCAATCCAGTAGGAGATAACACACAAGTCACTGAATACCTGCACAAACAATCAACAACTTGCACCCAACGCGATAAAGGGGTTGACAATCCCTACACGGTTACTTGCAAACGTGAGATCTGATAGAGATAGATAAACAGTAAAGTAAATGTTTTTGGTATTTTTGGTTTATAGATGGAAAGATAAATATTGCAAATTAAAGAAACGACAACATAAATTGGCAAGTTGATGGGAAACTAATATGATGTAAAATAGACCCTGGGGTCATAGTTTTCACTAGTGGCTTCTCTCAAGATAGCAAATATTATGGTGGATGAACAAATTAGTGCCGAGCAATTGATAGCAGAGCACATAATTATGATGATATCTAAGGCAATGATCATGAGCATAGGCATCATGTCTGTGTCAAGTAGACCAAAACGATTCTGCATCTACTACTATTACTCCACACATCAACCGCTATCCAGCATGCATCTAGAGTATTAAGTTCATAAAGAATGGAGTAATGCATTAAGTAAGATGACATGATGTAGATGAATTAACACAATATGATGAAAACCCCATCTTTTTATCCTCGATGGCAACAATACAATATGTGCCTTGCTGCCCCTACCCTCACTAGGAAAGGACACCGCATGATTGAACCCAAAGCTAAGAACTTCTCCCATTGCAAGAAAAAACAATCTAGTAGGCCAAACTAAACTGATAATTCAAAGAGACTTGCAAAGATATCAAATCATGCATATAAGAATTCAGAGAAGACTCAAATAATATTCATAGATAATCTGATCATAAATCCACAATTCATCGGATCTCGACAAACACACGGCAAAAGAATATTACATCGAATAGATCTCCAAGAACATTGAGGAGAACATGGTATTGAGAATCAAAGAGAGAAGAAGTCATCTAGCTACTAGCTATAGACCCGTAGGTCTATGGTAAACTACTCACGCTTCATCGGAAAGGTAATGTCGTTGATGTAGAAGCCCTCCATGATCGAATCCCCCTCTAACAGGATGTCGGAAAAGTTCCCTAGATGGGATCTCACGTGTACAGAAGGTTGTGCCGGTGGAAAAGTGGTTTCGTGGCTCCCCTAGATGTTTTGGGGGTATAAGAGTATATATAGGCGAAGGAACTAGGTCAGGAGAGCCTCGAGGGGCCCACGTGGCAGGGGGAGCACCCTACCCCCTGGGCATGCCCTCCACCCTCGTGGTTGCCTTGTTGCGTCTCCAACTTCATCTCCAAGTCTCCTGGTTTGCTTCTGGTCCAAGAAAGATCATCGCGAAAGTTTCATTCCGTTTGGTATTCCTTTTCTGTGAAACTCTAAAACAGGCAAAAAAGACAGAAACTGGCATTGGGCTCTAGGTTAATAGGTTAGTCCCAAAAATAATATAAATTGCATATTAATGCATATAAAACGTCCAAAACAGATAATATAATAGCATGGAATAATAAAAAAATAGATACGTTGGAGCGTATCACTCAGCATATGCAACATCTCCTTCTTCACATTCCAAAGCAATCTTCCGATCCCCATGCACTGTAATAGTTATCTTACACCCTGGCATCTTAAGTTATAGGTAAACATAACAAGGATGAGCCATAAACTTGGCATAAGCCGGCCGCCCAAACAAGGCATGATAAGGACTCTTGATTTTGACCACCTCAAATCACATCGTCTCTGCCCTCTAGTCATGTTCATCACCAAAGACCACTTCTAATGAAATTTTCCCACAGGGTATGCCGACTTACCAGGCACAACACCATGAAACACTATGGAAGACGGCTTGAGATCCTTGTCAGTCAGGTTCATCCGTCGAATGTGTCATAATACAGGATGTTAATACTACTGCCACCATCCATAAGTACATTGTGAACTTATAACCACCCACTTGAGGGGCCACCACCAATGCCAAGTGACCCGGATTTTCAACCCGGGGTGGGTGGTTCACGCAGCTCCATGTTATTGGATGTTCTAACCACTGCAAGTACTGGGGTACCGCCGGCTCAACAGTATTGACGGCGCGTTTATGAACCTTCTGATCAGGCTTGCAGAGGCTAGTTGTAAAATATGATATTGACCACTGTTAAGCTGTTTTGGGTTACTCTGGTATCTTGAATGATGCTGCTGGTTGCCCTAACCAGACTGTTGGTTATAACCACCCTAGTGGCCATGTCCTTGATACCCAGAACTTGAGCCTTCGCCGCCAAAGCCGGGCCCCTGTGAGCCGGATCCTGACCCGCCAGGTGGGCCATTATTGTTGCCATGATTCTGATTGATGTTGGAATTCCTGTACTCCTGTATGATGAAACAATCCTTCCAAGCATGAGTCGTCCGCTTATTGGGAAGGCTATGTTTTGGGCAAGCCTCATTCATCATCGCCTTGATATTAAACTTCTTCCCTCCAAAGGACCGATTACCATTGCTATTACGACACGGTTTTTATATCCAATGTTGGTGTTAGCTACAAGATCTGACCCGCCATCGGGTTGTCTGCGCTTACCACCGTTACCCTGGTTGTTGCCATTATTCCCTGTCATGTTCTGCTGCTGACCCTTACCATTGCCACTCTTTCTTGTGGTAACAAGAATGTATTGTTCTGAGGTATATCAAGATTAAGTCTCCGATTCATATTTCGTCGACCAATCCTTCCTAATTCACATTTTTGATGAAAATTTTTCCTTTTGTAATTCCTTCCCTTGTTGGATTTTTCATCATCAGATCCAGGATCTTTGGTAGTATCAGAGTCGGCATATTTGATGAGAGCCGCCATAAGCTCTCCCATGTCATTACAATGACGCTTAAATAGCCCAAGCTTCTGCTTAAGGGGGGTAAAATGACAATTCTTCTCCAAGACCAGAACCGCCTAACCTGCCACAATACTATCTGAAGAATGCATAATAGCTGAGACCCGCCAGACCCAATGATGAGCCAACTCATCCTCACGCTACACACAGTTATCAAGATCAATAATCGTCAAAGGCTGCTTCCACGTTCCTTTAAAATTCTGAATGAACCGTGCTTTCAACTCTGCCCATGAATTTATGGAGTTGGCGGGTAATCCTTTTAACCAGGTATGAGCTGGCCCGTCCAACATCATGGTGAAGTACTTAGCACACACAACATCATTGACATCCATCATCTCCATGGCCAACTCATAACTCTCAATCCAAGCCTCGGGTGGGAGATCAGCTGTATAGTTAGCCACCTTGCGAGGACCCTTAAAATCCTTAGGTAAACGTTCATTACGTAGTGCTAGTACTAAACAAGGTACTCCAATAGACCTGGAAATTATGCCAGCCCCTACTAACTCTGAAGGGGTCATCGGAGGCTGCTGAAAAGCCCCCAGCTGAGTCGCCGCTGCGGCCTCCACCTCTCGATGTGCTCTGGAATCATCCAAAATCGCCTAAGCATCAGTAAGGGGTGGGTTGTTCCCATGGGCCGGGTCATCTTGGTTTGGTCGATGTCGTCGCTCGCTACTGGAAACCATCGGCAACTTAATGCGCCGGCTGTAACTGCGGCTTGGGAGAGGGGTCGAATGCACCCTCTCACGACTATGTGTATAATTTTTCCTGTTGTGCGTCCGCTGTCTGCAAGAGCTCAATTGTGTTACGTGCCTCAACTGCAAAAGGCATCTCGTCTGTGATAGGGATTGCATTGAGTCGGGTAGCTGCTACTATCATGTTATCCACCGGGTTGGAATAATGTCCAGATGGTGTGGAAAAACGCTGGGGCGGGGTTCAATCCCTGTGGGGCGGGTCTGCACAATCGGGGCTGAGCCGCCGCCCCGCTGCCTGGGACTTTAGCCGCCCGGGTTGTGCCTGGCGGGTTACTTGGCCCTGCACTAGGCGTCTTAAAAAGATACCGTGCCTCATACTATGTAGGCAAACGGGTTTGATATCTCCTTCAAAGAACTGCATTGGAGGTGTTTTGATCCAAACTTAAGAAGAAAGCATCTGCCATGACGCGCTGTGACTTGACATCCATCTTGGCTTGTTCCTCTGCCATCCTAATATTCTCTATATTAAAATCCTCCTAGGCTTTGTCCACCTCATCTCGCACCTTTACAACTTTCGCGTTATGATGTGCTTGATTCGTTGTAACCTCTATGGCTAACAGAGTTGTCAAAGTGCCCAAGAGATCAGATAAAACTTGAGCCGGCGGCCGCACTGAGCCGCTAACCCCAGTTGTCGCTGTGGCAGTCGATCCAGATGTAATCACCACTGTTGTCGACAAATGAAGAGCCGACCCGATCCCAGCCATGAAGATTGCAGCCCTGGAGGGGGGCTCATAAGGGTCCAAAATACTGTTGTCGTCGGAGTAGTCCCCAAGCCCGCTGTCTTGAAGCTGATAGATGGATTCGGTCTCTCCGGCTGAGGACTCATCACCCGAGTAGATGGCCGTCTCTCCACCAAATGCAAAATATTCCTCAAGATTCTACCGGCGTTCTGGGAACGGGGGTCCCCAGACTTGCCTGCCTGCAGCGTGCAGCGTGGCTCAACCAGCGGCCCAGTACGGCCCGTCTTCATCAACCCAACACTCAAGACCCTTGCGAGGGGCCAAGCCTCGCAAGGCGGACGACACAAGGCCTCCTCAGGGGTGGCCTCACCAGGCAGGCTCGCGAGGAGTCGGAGAAATCAAGTCAAGGGGCACCTCGCGAGGTGCCCATGATGCAAGCCATGATGATCAAGACCAGGCAGGCGCCAGGCGGTCGCTAGCCCGTGCAGTGTCCTTGTTTCCCCTTTGGTGCTAAGGGGGCAAGCACAGGCGCGGAGTACCGAGGCATCAGGCAAAGGTTTCCATATCGGTGCAACAAGACCAAGACCAGCAGGACGGCAGGACGGAGGTCGCCGTGGAGCCCAAGACGGCGTCATCACCAGCGCCTTTGGCAGGCGAAGACCACCTTAATCAGGATAGCTTGTACTAGTTGTCCCCTCTCAAAATGGTCTTTGTTGGATCCCTTCCCGCTCAATATTTGGGAAGAGGACCAGGCCTCTATAAATAGGGCTAGCCACCATAGTAGGAGGGGATCAAATCCTTCCTAGGAAGAACACCACACCACCAGAAGAGCACCTCTCCTCGTGAGGCTGTTATTTCTCTGTAATGTTCATCATCAGCCCAAGAGGCAATCCACCACCACACACAGGAGTAGGGTATTACACCACAACGGTGGCCCGAACCTGTACAAATCTTGTGTCTCTTGTGCTGTGAGTTCATCGATCTAGCTTAGGGATCACGGCGAGGCTGAGGATGTGTTTCAGTAGGGGAAATCTTCGTGTGCACCCCAGTGTTTGAACCTTAAGGGTTTTGCCAGAACCCGATATCCTACATTTGGCGTGCCAGGTAGGGGTGCGTCGGAGTCTCCCTTCCGCCGATATGTGTTCCACTACTTCGTCATATCCATGTATGGCAACCCGACGACCAACACGGACCGCTGGGTGGCATGGCCAGCCCGTGCCGCGTCACCTGCCCAAGGTGACCTCAACCCTGCGCCTCAGGCAGCTCGCGCACCACAGAACGCTGCGGGGCGAGGGCGGTGCAGTCTCGCACCGCCCACCCTTACTCCGCGGCAGGTGCGGGCAGCTACAAGGGCCTCAAGCCACGGCGCCGCACACCCGACGGGAACAAGCAAACATGAGAGCCGCGCTCACTGTGGATCGGGAGCTGCTACGATGCAGGCTGATGGAGAGCGGCCGGGATGCGCTGCTGGAGCGCGTTGCCGAGCTCCTGGATGCCGCAGCCTCGGGGGCACCGCCCTTCTGCTTCCAGCTTCCACCCAGGCCCCGGTCGGATCATGCGATGGGCCTCTCCACGCCCGCGCGCCCTCAGGGACACCCCAAGGCATCGTCGACACCAGCTCAACCATCAGCGCAGGATGTCAAGCTGCACCAGCACCACCTCCAATGAACGAGGGCATGCGCATCGCCGCCTACGGCCTGGGCGGGCCGCTGCCCTACCATCCTCAAGACGGCGCGCTAGGCCAGGCCACATGGAGCGTGGGGCACTACGGCGAAGTCTTCGAAGCGGCGACCTCAGAGGCTTACGTGCCCCGCATGGTGGATCGGGAGTATGCGCTGGAAAACGACCCTAGCTCGTTCCTCGGGGCAGGCTGGGAGGAAGAGACGCTAGAAGCCGAGCCTTTTCAGGAGCCTCAAGGAAGCCTCACCAACCGCGCTAGCAGCAGAAGCTACCGAGTACCGCTAATTCCTCAGGAGCAAGCTTATTCTAACCATGGGTCGTAGGAGGTTCAGGTCACAGCAGCGGATGGCTGCCCCAGTGGGAGCCTCCCTTCCGCCAGGAGGAGCGCACTGGGGGCTGCAGGAGAGGGGCCGGGAGCCAGGCCCCTCCCCATGGCGCGCGGAGCAAGGCGTCCCCTGGAGGTAGGCCCTCTGCCGGGGAGGTACTGCAAAGCCTGCCCCCGGCAGAGGACCCGTGGTCGCCGAGGGCGCCGCTGGCGTCCCCTTTGCCCCGTTGGCGTCGTCCTTGGTCTCCGGCCGACGTCAATGGCGGTCGAGGGTGGCGCAAGGCGGGGCCCTCGTCTGGCGATATGAAGCAAGGCCCGGTGCCTGTGAAGAAGGCCTAGTGCATGTGAAGCTCGCCGCCCGTGACACTCTCAGTAATAATGAGTGGGGCTATACACGCCCCAGAGTCTCCGGAGACCCGCCCTCGGGCCTCGGGGGCTCCCTCCCACGCCCAGTGGCAGCACTTAGCTCCGTGCTGGTGAGAAGACGTCGAAGACTAGACTAGGCGTCGGACGCGGCCTTTTGCTTTTTGCCACCCTTTCTGTGGTCGAGCTTCTTTTCTTCAGATTTAAGTTGGAGTTGAGTTTGCATTTGGGTGTGCAGGGGGTGTCTTTTCTTGCTCGTGTGATTTCTTGTGTTCTGGTTTCTGCCTCAATTTGGGGTTCGCACCAGCTACCTCCCCCTCGCGGGCCCCTCGCGGGCGGGGCTGGGCGAAGCGCACATATGCAGTGTGCATGTCGTACCATGGTCGGCACTCGCTCTCGCGAGGCCCACTCGACTGGGTCGGCAGGTCCCTCAGGGGATGCTCGGGGGCTAACGACCCCGCGAGCCTATTCAAGACTTGTCCTAGCTAAAGGTAAGCCACAACAACAAGCTCGCCACAGGGCCCGAAGGATCATGGAGGTACATGTTCATCATCATTCCTAAAAGCATACGGACGGCAATCTTTTTACATGAGGGGCTTCCCCTCCGAAAATGCTCTTATAACCTTTGGGGCCGCACCCGAGCTTTTGTATGTAGGATAAACAGCAGAGAAACACGGGATTAGTCAGACATATCACTCACTGCACCCTCCTGGTCACCTCCAGACGCATCGCTGGCACCGCTGTCACTGTCGCTGACATCGCCATCACCATCACCGGCACCACCGTCACCACCATCGACCACGTCGCCACCATTCTCCACGACTACCACCCCATCATTGTCGGAAGCAAATGCCCTAACAAGCACATCCACGTTGTCCTCCACCCACCGCTCCAGGTCGCCCCGGATGGCCTCGGGCACCGGGGCAATGACGGTGTCGAAGTCAAAGTTGGGATCGGTGTTCTAAAGATGGCTGAAGACGCGGGAAAATGCACGCCCAAGCAGGCTGCAGCTCCTCTCTTCGACAAGTTGGCGAGCTCTCTCGGAGCGATTCTCCAGGCGCGTCACCACATCAGTGAAGAAGCGGAGTTGACTGGCATAGTTGGTCACGTGAGGATGCAGGGCGTCCTCATCACAGATGTTACCCAGGGCCGCGTTGGCCCTGTTCCTGAGTTCCTGGAGCATGGGGCCATGCATGTGCTCCAGTGTCTGCCGTTGAAGCACTTCCTCTCTGTTCTGCTGTGCAATGGACTCAGCGTAGTCAACCCGCTGTTGAAGAAGAAGTAGCTCGGTGCGGGTGGAGGTCAGATCGGCCTGCGCCGAGACCAAGGCGGCTGCGGTAGCTTGCGCGCTGCTCTACTTTAGTCAGCTTGGACCTAAGGGCGGTAGTCATGCCCGCAGCCTCGGCTTCAACCAGCTTCAGCTTCAGGTCATACCTGCTCACAAGATCTATGCGAGCCTCCACCACGCGACTGTCAACCTCTTCCTGGACTCGAGCCTTGCACGCGCCAACATCGTCCTCCGCCTGGGTAACCTGGCGCTCCCTCATCTCCAACCACTCAAGATCAAGATTGCGCTCGGCGGCCTCTAGCGTCAGTGCTTCCTCACGCCTCCGGAGCTCCTCCTCCTCGACAGGCGTCCCCTTCTGCGACGCAAGGGCGGCCTGGCGCAGCTCCACTTGCTGCTCCAGGGAAGCGCTCCAGGCTTGGAGCTCCCATGCGCGCTTCTCTGCGATCTCGCGATGATAATCTGCTTCCAGAGCCTCCTCCACAGCTCGGGAGCAGGCCTCTCGCGAGGCCACAAGGGATGCCTTGGCCTTCGCGTTGTCAAGCTCGCGTTGGTGGTGCGCGAGGTTGATGGCCACCTTCAGCTTGCGTTGCTCCTCAACTAGCCGTAGGCGCACAGCTTCAAGGCGCGCGTCCACATCCGCAAGCTCTCCACCAAGCTGGCCCATCGCATCCATCGCCTTCCGGAGGAACTCGTGGCGAACGACGCTTCGTTCACGCGCGAGCTTGAGCATGCTATTGATGTCATCCTCCGTTGCTGGCGCCGTCAGCGGGCCCCGAAGCAGTTCACCCCCTCTTGGTGCGGGCATGGGGGCTGGCGCCCCCACGATCGCTGGCCGGGGCTTGCAAGGGACCCGGACCGGCACAGGCTCACCCCCTGAAGAGGAGCCAAGGATTGACGCCAACCATTCGCCATCCACGACCAGAGGAGGAGCCCTAGGCAAGCTGGCTGCTCTCCAGGAAGGGTTGTAAAGCAAAGGCGGCAAGGGCAAGGGCTCAAGACACCTTGGAGGCAGGCTTGCTCCTCCGGCTGACCCCGCTCCAGGGGCGGCATGCAGGCTCGAGACGCTCAGGGCCAGCGATGAAGGCAAGGCCGGAGGAGGTTGCTTCTCGGGAGACCCCGTGGGCTTGGCAGGAGGGATCCTGAAGAGCCACAATCAGGAAGGAAAGCACCAATTAAGGAATTACAAGGACAAGGTACTTACTCATCTATGGTGATGTACTTTCTATGCTTCAATGGCCGGAAGGTGCGACCGCTGTAGCTCGAAGACTCCTTCCTCTTGCGGAGCTAGGTGAAGTCCACGCGAAACCGACCAAGGCACTGGACGTGAGGGCCAGCACGGGGCGCGGCTGGGGAAGCACCCTAGCAGTCAACCTCAGGAGCTCCAGCCTCTAGAGCCGCAGGCTGCATCTCCCTTTCAACGATCGTCCCAGGGCGATCGTCCCAGGCGGTGTTGGCGTCTCGACACCTGAGCCTCCATCCTTGAGCGATGCTTGCCCCCCTGCGACCACTCTCGGGGCAAGCTCGGTGTTGGCAGCGAGGAGGGGACCCACGGCGACAAGATTCTTGCGAGGCCCCACAAGGCCAATCGGGCGCAGTCCCCACTCGTCAAATGAAGGCATCTGTCCCAGGGCATCCCCAAGCTTAGGCTTTTGGCTATTCTTGAATATCTTCGGGTGCCATGGGCATCCCCAAGCTTAGGCTCTTGCCACTCCTTATCCATAGTCCATAAAAGCTTTACCCAAAACTTGAAAACTTCACAACACAAAACTCAACAGGAAATCTTATAAGCTCCTTTAGTGAAAGAAAAGAAAACCACCACATAAGGTACTGTAATGAACTAATTCTTTATTTATTTTGGTGTTAAACCTACTGTATTCCAACTTCTCTATGGTTTATAAACTATTTTACTAGCCATAGATGCATCAAAATAAGCAAACAACACACGAAAAACAAAATCTGTCAAAAACAGAACAGTCTGTAGAAATCTGTAACTAATGCAAACTTCTGGAACTCTAAAACTCCTATCAAAATAGGAAGTCCAGGAAAATTTGTCTATTGATCAGAATCAAAAAGAATCAACGCAAAAGCACGTTTTTGTTATTTAACAAAATTAAATTGGTGCGTGCAAAGTTTCTGTTTTTCAGCAGAATCAAATCAACTATCATCATAGGTTATCCTATAGGTTCTACTTGGCACAAACACTAATTAAAAGATAAAAACACATCTAAACAGAAGGTAGATGCAAAATTTATTACTATACAGGAACAAAAACAAAAAACAGAAAGAAAATAGGGTTGCCTCCCAACTAGCGCTATTGTTTAACGCCCCTAGCTAGGCATAAAAGCAAAGATAGATCTAAGTAGTGCCATCTTTGGCACTTGATTCATAAGTAGCTCGCATGATAGATTCATAAGGTAATTTGACTTCCTTTCTTGGAAAGTTTTCCATGCCTTTCTTTAATGGAAATTGGAATCTAATATTCCCTTCCTTCATATGAATAATCGCACCAATCGTTCTAAGGAAAGGTCTACCAAGTATAATAGGGCAAGAAAGATTGCAATCTATATCAAGAACGATAAAATCTACGGGCACCAAATTTCTATTTGCAACAATGAGAACGTAATTGATCCTTCCCATTGGCTTTTTAATGGTGGAATCCGCAAGGTGCAAATTTAAAGAGCAATCATCAAGATCATGGAAACCTAGAATATCACATAAAGTTTTCGAAATCGTGGAAACACTAGCACCCAAATCACACAAAGCAAAACACTCATGATCTTTAATTCTAATCTTTATAGTAGGTTCCCACTCATCATTAAGTTTTCTAGGTATAGAAACTTCCAAATTAAGTTTTTCATCATAAGATTGCAACAAGGCATCAACAATATGTTTGGTAAAAGCTTTATTTTGACTATAAGCATGAGGAGAATTAACAATGGATTGCAACAAGGAAATACAACCTTCTAAAGAACAATTATCATAATCAAATTCCTTGAAATCCGAGATAGTGGGTTCAATACTATTTAAAGTCATGACCTCTCCAATCCCACTTTCACCAATTTAGCATCAAGATCTAAAAACTCCGAATTCTTGGGACGCCTTCTAGGTAAAGTTGACTCATATCCAATCCCATTATTATCAAGATTCATATCGCAGATCTAATAGGAGACACATCAATAACTTTAAGATCCTCATCATTATTTTCATGGAAACTAGAAGAACACGCCTTTATAAAGCTATCTTTCCTAGCACGCAATCTAGCGGTTCTTTCCTTGCACTCATCAATGGAAATTCTCATTACTTTGAGAGACTCCTTGATATCATGCTTAGGAGGAGAAGATCTAAGTTTAAGAGAATCAACATCAAGCGAAAGTCTATCA
The DNA here is from genome assembly GCF_018294505.1 of Triticum aestivum. Taxonomy (NCBI): domain Eukaryota; kingdom Viridiplantae; phylum Streptophyta; class Magnoliopsida; order Poales; family Poaceae; genus Triticum; species Triticum aestivum. The sequence continues at coordinate 484,433,864 of NC_057798.1, forward strand.
ACGTTCCTAGCCAAATCATCAACTTTGAGCAATTATTCTTCAAGCAAGGCATTAAAATTCTTTTGAGAAATCATAAATTCTTTCACACTATTCCCAAAATCAGAGGTCATCTTATTAAAATTACCATAAGAATTATTGTAGGAATTTCCATAATTATTAGAGGAATTACTAGGGAACGGTGTAGAATTAAAGTTTCCTCTATAAGCATTGTTACCGAAACTATTCCTACCAACAAAATTCACATCCATAGATTCATTACTATTCTCAATCAAAGTAGACAAAGGCATATCATTGGGATCAAGAGGAGTATTTCTAGTAGCAAACAATTTCATAAGTTCATCCATCTTTCCACTCAAAACATTGATTTCTTCTATAGCATGGACTTTTTTACTAGAAGATCTTTTGGTGTGCCATTGAGAATAATTAGCCATAATATTATCAAGAAGTTTTGTAGCATCTCCTAACATGATTTCCATAAACGTGCCTCCCGCAGGCAAATCTAAGAAATTTCTAGAAGCAAAGTTCAAACCGGCATAAAAATTTTGTATGATCATCCGTAAATTCAAACCATGAGTAGGGCAATTGCGAATCATCAGTTTCATTCTTTCCCAAGATTGGGCAACATGCTCATGATAAAGTTGTTTAAAATTCATAATATCATTCCTAAGAGTGATAATCTTAGCGGGAGGAAAATACTTAGAGATAAAAGCCTCTTTGCACTTGTTCCAAGAATCAATACTATTTTTAGGCAAAGACGAAAACCAAACTTTAGCATGATCTCTAAGTGAAAACGGAAATAACTTCAATTTGACAATATTGTTATCCATATCTTTCTTCTTTTGCATATCACACAAATCAACAAAGTTGTTTAGATGAGTAGCGGCATCTTTACTAGGAAGGTCGGCGAATTGATCTTTCATAACAAGATTCAGCAAAGCAGTATTGATTTCACAAGACTCAACATCATTAAGAGGAGCAATCGGAGTACTAAGAAATCATTATTATTGGTATTCGAGAAATCACACAATTTGGTATTATCTTGCGCCATGGCAACAAGTAATCCAACACACAAGCAAACAGAAAAAGGCAAGCGAAAAGAGAGGAGGAGAATATAGGAAAAGTGAGGGCAAATAAAACGGCAAAGGTGAAGTGGGGGATAGGAAAACGAGAGGCAAATGGAAAATAATGTAAATGCGAGGGAGATGAGTTTGTGATGGGTACTTGGTATGTCTTGACTTGAGCGAAGACCTCCCCGGCAACGGCGCCAGAAATCCTTCTTGCTATGTCTTCAGCTTGCATTGGTTTTCCTTGAAGAGGAAAGGGTGATGCAGCAATAGTAGCGTAAGTATTTCCCTCAGTTTTTGAGAACCAGGGTATCAATCTAGTAGGAGGCTCCTCAAAAGTCCCATGCACCTACACAAACAAACAAAGAACTCGCAACCAACGCAATAAAGGGGTTGTCAATCCCTTCACGGCCACTTGCGAAAGTGAGATCTGATAGAGATAGTATGATAAGATAAATATATTTTTGGTATTTTATAATATAGATGCAAAAAAGTAAAGATGCAAATAAAAGTAGATTGGAAGCAAATATGATAAGAGATAGACCTGGGGTCCATAGGTTTCACTAGAGGCTTCTCTTGAGATAGCATAAGTATTACGGTGGGTGAACAAATTACTGTCGAGCAATTGATAGAAAAGTGAATAATTATGAGATTATCTAGGCATGATCATCTATATAGGCATCACGTCCGCAACAAGTAGACCGACTCCTGCCTGCATCTACTACTATTACTCCACACGTCGACCGACTCCTGCCTGCATCTAGAGTATCAAGTTCACAAAGAACAGAGTAACGCATTAAGCAAGATGACATGATGTAGAGGGATAAACTCATGCAATATGATATAAACCCCATCTTTTTATCCTCGATGGCAACAATACAATACGTGCCTTGCAACCCTTCCATTCACTGGGTAAGGACACCGCAAGATTGAACCCAAAGCTAAGCACTTCTCCCATGGCAAGAATGATCAATCTAGTAGGCCAAACCAAACTGATAATTCGAAGAGACTTGCAAAGATAACTCAATCATACATAAAAGAATTCAGAGGAGATTCAAATATGTCTCACAGATAAACTTGATCATAAACCCACAATTCATCGGATCTCGACAAACACACCGCAAAAAGAGATTACATCGAATAGATCTCCACAAGAGAGGGGGAGAACATTGTATTGAGATCCAAAAAGAGAGAAGAAGCCATCTAGCTAATAACTATGGACCCGAAGGTCTATGGTAAACTACTCACAACTCATCGGAAGGGCTATGGTGTTGATGTAGAAGCCCTCCGTGGTCGATTCCCCCTCCGGCAGAGCGCTGGCAAAGGCTCCAAGATGGGATCTCGCGGATACAGAAGGTTATGGCGGTGGAAATTGTGTTTCGGGTGCTCCCTGGATGTTTTTGGGGTACGTAGGCTTATATAGGAGGAAGAAGTACGTCGGTGGCCGCCCGTGGGGCCCACGAGACAGGGGGCGCGCCCTATAAGGGTGCACGCCCTCCTATCTTGTGGCCGCCTCGGCTGCTTCTTGACTTGCACTCCAAGTCCTCTGGATCACGTTCATTCCAAAAATCACGCCTCTGAAGGTTTCATTCCATTTGGACTCCGTTTGATATTCCTTTTTTTCTAAATACTGAAATAGGCAAAAAACAACAATACGGGCTGGGCCTCCGGTTAGTAGGTTAGTCCCAAAAATGATATAAATGTGTAAAATAAAGCCCATAAACATCCAAAAGGGGTAATATAATAGCATGGAACAATCAAAAATTATAGATATGTTAGGGATGTATCAGCATGTTGTGATATGATATGGTCAAGACATGATGTGATATACATTGTTGTATGAGATGATCATGTTTCGTAAAAATTATCGGCAACTAGTAGGAGCCTTATGGTTGTCGCTTTATTGTATGAAATACAGACCCATGTAATCGTTTTACTTTATCACTAAGCTGTAGCAATAGTCATAGAAGCAATAGTTGGCGAGACGACCACGATGCTACGATGGAGATCATGGTGTCAAGCCGGTGATGATGGAGATCATGACGTTGCTTTGGTGATGGAGATCAAAAGCACAAGATGATGATGGCCATATCATGTCACATATTTTGATTGCATGTGATGTTTACCTTTTATGCATCTTATTTTGCTTAGTACGACGATAGCATTATAAGATGATCCCTTAACTAAATTTCAAGGTATAAGTGTTCTCCCTGAGTATGCACTATTGTGAAAGTTCTTCGTTGTCGGTGTCAAAACCGGCGGATCTTGGGTAGGGGGTCCCGAACTGTGCGTCTAGGCGGATGGTAACAGGAGACAAGGGGCACGATGTTTTACCCAGGTTCGGGCCCTCTTGATGGAGGTAAAACCCTACGTCCTGCTTGATTAATATTGATGATGTGTGTTACAAGAGTGGATCTACCACGAGATCAAGGAGGCTAAACCCTAGAAGCTAGGCTATGGTATGATTGTTGTTCGTCCTAAGGACTAAAGCAATCTGGTTTATATAGACACCGGAGAGGGCTAGGGTTACACAGAGTCGGTTACAATGGTAGGAGATCTACATATCCGTATCGCCAAGCTTGCCTTCCACGCCAAGGGAAGTCCCATCTGGACACGGGACGAAGTCTTCAATCTTCTATCTGCATAGTCTTGGAGTCCAGCCGATGATGATAGTTCGGCTATCCGGACACCCCCTAGTACGAAACTCCCTCAGTAGCCCCTGAACCAGGCTTCAATGACGACGAGTCCGGCGCGCATGTTGTCTTTGGCATTGCAAGGCGGGTTCTTCCTCCGAATAATTTATAGAAGATTGTGAACACCAGGATAGTGTCCGGCTCTGCACAATAAATTCCATATACCACCATAGAAAGAATAATATTACACAAGTTCAATCTGCTGACGTATTTTGTGGCGTGACGTCACACCATTACCAAGCCTTCACTCGAATTGTTTTTATTGTTCCACCTCCACGCATTTAGCGAGGCGGTTTCCTTGGCACGTCTTGTCAAAGAAGAGATTGTGTTCCCCTTATTCCGGGATTCCCATCAATACGGACGTGGGTAACCCAACCGCACCATTGATTGCGACGCGGGATTGCGACGCCAGAGATAAGCGAGTTTTACCAGGCCGGTGGGGACACATGTTTTTGTCCGCCCATATAAGGGGATAAAGATCCAACCCTTTTACCTGCGCCTTCTTCCTCCTTGGCTTATCCATCTCCGCGAACTTGAGCTCCAGCGCCCAAGTCCGCACTTCTCACCTCAACCTTCTCCAACTATGTCCGGAGCGGGAGGCAAGTGGATGGCCTCCTTTGTCATGGAGGGGCAGATCCAGAAGTTGCGTGATGTCGGATACTTGTCCAGCGACATAGCGCATCGGCTCCCCGACGAGGGAGAGATCATCCCCACCCCCAGGCCCCATGAGAGGGTAGTATTCCTTCCCCATTTCCTCTGCGGACTGGGCTTCCCACTTCATCCCTTTGTCCGGGGGCTCATGTTCTACTATGGCCTAGATTTCCATGATCTGGCCCCGAATTTTATCCTCAACATCTCGGTGTTTATCATCGTGTGCGAGGCCTTCCTTTGCATCCAGCCCCACTTCGGCTTGTGGCTCAAGACCTTCAATGTCAAGCCGAAGGTTGTGAAGGGCAGCCAAGCGGAGTGCGGAGGCGCCATGGTGGGCAGGATGCCCCACGTTACGTGGCTGGAGGGCACTTTCGTGGAAACCATCAAGGGGTGGCAATCGGGGTGGTTCTACATCATCGAGCCGCGTGACCCTGATTGGGCAGCGGCCCCCGAATTTAGATCCGGCATCCCTACACGGCTCACCTCCTGGAAAGAGAGTGGCTGGATCTAGGGGGATTCGGAGGAGCTGACCGTACTCCAAGCCTGTATCCAAAAGCTGGTGGACAAGAAGCTCAAGCTTGTCAACATAGTCCAGGTCATGCTCATCCGCCGGATTCTCCCGTGCCAACGACGGGGCTTCAACATGTGGGAGTTCGATCCGGCGCAGCACCAGACCCTGAGCGGGCTCTTCGACACTACGTGCGAAGATGTCTGGAAGGTGCTGTTCAAGGGCACCGAGGCTCCCGCATCCGCTAACGAAGATCGCGGATTCCGCTCGCAGCTTCCAGCTGACGAGGTAAGTGATTTTGCCACTCATTTTCCATAGTTTGACTCTATGCGGGATCTAAACTCCCTTTACCTTTGACAGGACTGGCTGGCGAAGGCCGAACGGACTATCTGTCCGGCCCCATTGCTAGAGGACCCAGCGGACGCCCGCCTAACGGGGATGCTGGCTCCGGCACCCCACGTGGTGCCGGAGAAGAAGGCCAAGAAGAAGGCCACGGGGACTCGGAAGAGTTCCCATTTTCAGGTGCTATCGGATGATGAATCCGAGGCCGACTCCTCCCACCAAGGCGAGGAGGAGAAGAAAGCCTCTCCCCCGGCGGGGGGAGGGAAGAAAAGGAAGGCCTCCCCAACAAGGGAGGCCGAAGGGTCCAAGAAGGGAAAAACTCTTCCCCCGGACTGCTCCGCCAACGCTAGTGACGACGACGAGGACTGGCCTCCAAGGGCCAAGCCCCTGGCGAGATCGTAAGTATCCGGACTCCCGAATAACTTCAAGGTTTTTTCCTTTTCGCCACATAATGTCTTTCTAATGCCGCATACAACCCTGCAGTCTGCCCAAGGATGATCTTCCCGCTTCGTCGAGCGGGTCCTTAGGTGTGTCGGATATGGATTCTCTTCCGACTTCCTCCACCCCCCGTGATGCGGACGACGCCGAGGTGGGATCCCAGGAGAGGACCCACCAGGAGGGGGAGGCCCCGGAGGTGTCGCGGGACAACCTCCCGGACTTTGCACCGGACTCGGCCCCGGAACCCATAGTGGCTCTGGAGTCCGGCGGGCGACCCCTTCGTAAGAAGGGCAAGACCGTGACGCCGGCTGCCTCCGTCCAACCGGAGGCGCCGGATAATTTGCTGGAGGCGCTTAATGGCGCCTCCATTGAAGAGGAACACCGCACTGTTATGAGTGCGGTGATTCAGAAGGTTCAGCTCGCCAAAAGCAGGCTGACCGAAGCCTGCAGCAGCCTCTTAACAAGCTTTGAGGTAAGAATTTCAATATATGTAAAAAGGTACCGCATAGACAGTAGCCCCTGATGCTCGGTTCGGTGTTCGGAAAGAAAAGCCGGACTGAGGATCTTAAAAAGATATACGCAGGAGTCATAAAAAATATGTCAATATGGGTTTCAGGCTGCGCTGCTGACCTCTGCTGCACTGACTGCGGAGGTCAATAATTTGAAGAAAAGCCTCGAGCAGTCCGAGAACAAGCTCGGCCATGCCAAGAAGCAGCTCGAGGAAAAGGAAGGTGAGTAACACCTTATTAAAATTGTACCTTACAGAAAAGGATTTTGGTTGCAAAAAGAATGACAAGGATAACATGGGTATTGCAGGGGCCACTAACGAGGTGGCGACCCTGAAAGAGGCGGTGGCCGCGGCCGAACGCAATGCGGCCGCGGAGCGCACTGGGCGAGAGAAGCAGGAGGCACGGGTGGCGGAGGTACAGCAAGAGCTACAAGATCTCGGAAAAAACATGAGAGCCTGGAGCGTGACTCGAAGACTCGAGAGTCTGAGCTTGCAACGGCTCTTGAGAATGCCAAATCCGCTAAGGCCGAAGCCTACAAGGCCCTCCAGGAGATTGAGGCGGTGAAGAAAATAGCAGCGGGTAAGGCATTTTTCATGCAAAGTAAGCATGTGAGTGTTAATTACCTGTTGCTTACCCGAATTCGGAGCTCCCCAGGAGCGTTCGCAGATCTTCCTCGCAGCGTGTCCGATGCTGCCGCATTCTACCGGGCCGAGGAGGGGATCTCGACGGAGAAGGTCTTCTGGTCTCAGTATGCTGAGGTCGGTCATCCGGTGCCCCTTAGCGACCAGCTGAAGTAGCTGGTCGAGCTCCACAAGGCGGCCGAACAGGCCATGAAGGGCCTCATAGTTCGGCTGTGGCCTCAGGAGGCCATGCCTGGGAGCTACTTCGGCCTGGTGCGGCGGCTGGTGGATGCGTGCCCGTGGGTTGAAGTCATCAAGCACTCCGCCTGTATTGAGGGTGCCTGTCGGGCCCTTGCCCGCGCAAAGGTGCACTGGGGCAAGATGGATGCTCAGAAGCTTGTGACAAACCCGCCACCAGAGGGCAAGGAGCATCGCACGCCCGAGATGTATTATAAGAGTGTGCTGAAGGGCGCCCGCACTATTGCGAGGGAGTGCTCCAAAGATGTAATTTTTGAGTAGACTCGCATTTTGTTATCCTGTGCGCTGACAACTTAGTTCATATGCGCTAAGCAACGCTTGTTAATTTAAAATATTACCTTCTGTGCGGCTGTTTATCAAATCTGAGAGATGGCAAGTCGTCGGCTTCAGCCCCCATGCCACGAGTGCTGCGGTGTTCGGGATAAACTTCAGCACTCTTGTTCCCATTTTTGGGTCCATCTAGGGAGGCGCTCAACACAGCGAACAAGGCAACCGGACTTATAATGCTTGAACACTCTCACTTAGCCATAGAATTCTATAATTTTAAATTTTGGCGAAGCCCCTAGTCTCCGGAAGGCCGAATTTGGGGCGCTATCCACGCTTTGGCCGGACAGGATCCGGCTCCTCGCTCTAAGCGGCATAAGTCTTTAAGGACTCGCAAAGAACCTCTCGAACAGCGACCGGCTCTCGCCTCATCATGACGGTCAATTTTAGCTTTCTCCACTGAGGCGTTAACCCAGCTCAACTGGGGCGCAATCGTAGTGGTTCTCCTAGTGCTACCTTAGCTGATATAATGGAACGTAAGGTACCAAAACATGGGAGCCGGGCAAACCCAACTATTGACCCAAGACATGATTCGGAGCCGATGCATATAGTGCTATAAGTTCGGGGTGCCGCACTTGTGAAAGTGTTCGGACTTATCACACCGTGGTGCGGGAAACATAAGCCCCTGGTGTATTTTAGCCGTACCAAAGTGTACGGATGCAACATGCCGTAAATGAACATATGTAGAAAAAGGAAATGCAATTATAAGCAAGAAGGTGCTGCATTGTTTATTCAAGAAAGGTTGTAGTAAGTGCAGAACGATACAAATGGTGCAATAAGCAAGGAATGGGATTGTTAAACATGTCCCCCTCCAGGGGTAGGCTGCCGAATGGTGCGTAAAACAGATTTAATGCTCGTAATGGAGACCACCTGGATATTCGTTGTAGCCTTTATCCTTCCCTAGTTGTTGCATCGTGAGTTCGGCAGTTCTGCTGCCAGACAGGGCCTCTGACGAACGGAGTCCTGTGGGTAAAAAAAAGAAAAAGAAAAAGAAAAAGAACGACACACTTGAGAGCCCCTGGTGTGGTTGAGCCGCAGTCTGGGCCTATCGTGGTCGTGCCCCTCTCCCCATGCCCATGGTATCTTCAGAGCGTAATGGTGTACGCGAGGGACCTGTCTTGACGTTTTATAGGGGTTGGGGTTGGGGCCGCACTGCTACGCGTGCTCGGAACATGCCAGATGGTCTTGTTGAATGTTACTCCAGGCGCGCTTAGCTGTGTCCGGCCGCTTAACGGCCGGACTCAAGAATTGCCTTAAGAGGCTGCATTGCACTTCTGCCGCGAGAGCCGTTGTATGTTCCTCCGTGCGGAGAGAACGTTCAGTGTTTCCGTTGACCGTGATGACTCCTCGAGGGCCTGGCATCTTGAGCTTGAGGTATGCGTAGTGCGGCACCGCGTTGAACTTTGCGAACGTGGTACGTTGATAGCCACTGCGGAACGGGACTATGTCGAAGATTAACTCCTCACTTCGGAAGTTATCCGGCGATCCGAAGACCACTTCCAGTGTAATTGAGCCTGTACAATTGGCTTTTACACCTGGTATGACGCCTTTAAAGGTCGTCTTGGTTGGTTTAATCCTTGAGGGGTCTATGCCCATTTTGCGCACTGTATCCTGATAAAGCAGGTTCAGGCTACTGCCGCCGTCCATTAGGACTCTGGTGAGATGAAACCCGTCGACGATTGGGTCTAAAACCAATGCGGCGAATCCGCCGTGGCGGATGCTGGTGGGGTGGTCCCTTCGGTCAAAAGTGATCAGGCAGGAGGACCATGGATTGAACTTCGGGGCAACTGGCTCCATCGCGTATACATCCCTTAGCGCACACTTCCGCTCCCTTTTAGGTATGTGCGTTGCGTATATCATGTTCACCGTCCGCACCTGTGGGGGAAGCCCTTCTGTCCTCTGTTGTTCGGCGGCCGGGTCTCTTCCTCGTCATCACTATGCAGCCCCTTGTCATTGTTTCCGGCAACTAACTTGCCTGCCTGCTTAAACACCCAACAATCCCTATTGGTGTGGTTAGCTGGCTTTTTGGGGGTGCCGTGTATCTGGCACAAGCGGTCGAGTATTCAGTCCAAATTGGACGGACCCGGAGTAGTTCTTTTGAATGGCTTTTTCTGCTGACCGAGTTTAGAGCCTCTGAATCCGGCATTGACTGCCATATCCTCACTATTGTCGCCGTTAATGCGGCGTTTGTTTTTGTTACGACGCGGCCTGCCATTTCGGTCCTTGAAATCTGGACTGCCAGAATTTTTGCTAAGGTTGTTGCTGCATGCTAGCCAGCTGTCCTCAACCGCGCAAAAGCGGGTCATGAGTGATGTCAGGGCTGCCATGGATTTCGGCTTTTCCTGTCCCAGGTGCCGGGCAAGCCACTCGTCGCGGATGTTATGCTTGAAGGCTGCGAGGGCCTCCGCATCCGGACAGTCGACGATTTGGTTTTTCTTGGTTAAGAACCGTGTCCAGAATTGTCTGGCTGATTCGTCTGGCTGCTGAATTATGTGGATTAGGTCATCGGCGTCTAGTGGTCGCACATACGTGCCTCGGAAGTTATCGAGGAATGCCGCTTCCAAGTCTTCCCAACTCCCAATTGACTCTGCTAGCAAGCTGTTAAGCCAATGTCGTGTTGGTCCTTTAAGCTTGAGGGGGAGGTATTTGATGGCATGGAGATCGTCACCGCGGGCCATGTGGATGTGAAGGAGATAGTCTTCGATCCAAACCGCGGGGTCTGTTGTGACATCATAGGATTCAATATTGACGGGTTTAAACCCTTCGGGGATTTGATGATCCATTACATCATCTGTGAAGCATAGTGGGTGTGCGGCGCCTCTGTACTGGGCGATATCACGACGGAGCTCAAGGGAGCTTGGTCTATTTTGTTCGGCCTGGCCGGACTTACTATGTCCGGCGCGGCGGTTATCGTCACGTATCGTGGGGCGCCCATGCAATCCATAGATCGATCTTGATTGTCTTGCCTTATCCTCCAATATATCTCGCAAGTCCGGAGCGTTCCCCTGTGGTCGTGTGCTTTTTGAGCGATGTCGGGGTACGGGTCTAGTAAAGGGCCTGGAGGCCTCTCTGTCGCGACCACGGGGTGGTCGGTCAGCCGTATTGTCTCCTCGTGATGCGGGTTCATACGCCTCCTCCTCTAATTGGGGGGGCAGCTTGTGTTTAGGGTAGCTTTTGGAGGGGCGTTCGAGCTCATGCTCTTCGGCCGCGAGGACTTCAGTCCATCTGTCGGCTAGCAGATCTTGATCAGCTCTAAGTTGTTGCTGCTTTTTCTTGAGGCTGTTCGCCGTGGCCATAAGCCTGCGTTTAAAACGCTCTTGTTCGACGGGATCCTCAGGCACGACGAATTCGTCATCGTCGAGGCTCGCTTCGTCTCCAGAGGGAGGCATATAATCCTCTACCTCTTCTTCTGCCGCTCTCTTGTGAGGGCTGGCCTCTCCGTCCTCCTGCGCTACATCTTGCTGGAGTGGGTCGTCTTCGGCACTATCCGGTGTATTGTTATCTCTGGTGCTGGAGTCTTCATTAATGCTATGGCGCGATTTAGAGCAGCGCCGCTGACGCCGGCGCTTGGGCTGTTTCTTGGAGGGGTCATCCTCCTCTGTTCCTTCGCCATTCCCATCCTTTGGGATATCCACCATGTATATGTCATATGATGAGGTGGCTTTCCAGTGCCCGGTAGGCGCTGGTTCTTGTTCGTCTCCGGCATCGTCGTCCATACCGTCGATGTCTTCGGAGTCGTAGTCTAGCATGTCAGTTAGATCGTCGGCAGCGGCTACCAAGTGGGTGGTGGGCGGGCTTTGAATTTTTTCATCGTCCGCATCCCAACCGTCCTGACCGCAGTCCAGCCAGGGCTCTCCTGATAATGAGAGATACTTTAGTGAACTCAGGATGTCGCCGAAAGGTGAGTGTTGAAAGATGTCCGCTGCGGTGAACTCCATGATCGGCGCCCAATCGGATTCGATTGGAGGGGGCGCGGGAGGTTCGGAGTCCGGCAAGGAGTCCGGCACCTCGGAGTCACGAGCTTTATGAGGGAGAAGGTCAGTGTTCGGCTCTATCACCGTAGAGGTTGCAACCCCCGAGGCGGTGTCTAGCCATCCGTCCTCTATCTGCGCAGCCGGCTCCGATTTGAAGATCGGAGCGAGTTCGAGTGCGGCCTCCAGGGTACTGTCCGGCTGCAGAGCTAAATCATGCTCGTCGTGACAGTGCAGCACGCTCGGCTGTGGCTCGAATCCATCGAGGATCAAGTCCCCGCGGATGTCAGCCGTGAAGTTTAAACTTCCAAACCTGACCTGACGGCCAGGGGCATAGCTTTCGATCTGCTCCAGATGGCCAAGCGAATTGGCCCGCAGTGCGAAGCCACTGAATACGAAGATCTGTCCGGGGAGAAAGGTCTCACCCTGGACCGCGTCGTTGATGATAGTCGAAGAAGCCATCGAGCCTATCGGTGACGACACAGAGGAACTCTCAATGAAAGCACCAATGTCGGTGTCAAAACCGGCGGATCTCGGGTAGGGGGTCCCGAACTGTGCGTCTAGGCGGATGGTAACAGGAGACAAGGGGCACGATGTTTTACCCAGGTTCGGGCCCTCTTGATGGAGGTAAAACCCTACGTCCTGCTTGATTAATATTGATGATGTGTGTTACAAGAGTGGATCTACCACGAGATCAAGGAGCCTAAACCCTAGAAGCTAGCCTATGGTATGATTGTTGTTCGTCCTAAGGACTAAAGCCATCCGGTTTATATAGACACCGGAGAGGGCTAGGGTTACACAGAGCCAGTTACAATGGTAGGAGATCTACATATCCGTATCGCCAAGCTTGCCTTCCACGCCAAGGAAAGTCCCATCCGGACACGGGACGAAGTCTTCAATCTTCTATCTGCATAGTCTTGGAGTCCGGCCGATGATGATAGTTCGGCTATCCGGACACCCCCTAGTCCGGAACTCCCTCATTCGTGCTGAGACACCACGTGATGATTGGGTGTGATAAGCTCTACGTTCAAATACAATGGGTGCAAGCCAGTTTTGCACATGCAAAATACTCGGGTTAAACTTGACGAGCCTAGCATGTACAGACATGGCCTTGGAACAGTGGAGACCGAAAGGTCGAACATGAATCATATAGTGGATATGATCAACATAGAGATGTTCACCATTGATGACTACTCCATCTCACGTGATGATCGGACATTGTTTAGTTGATTTGGATCATGTATCATTTAGATGGCTTGAGGGATGTCTATCTAAGTGGGAGTTCTTAAGTAATTTGATTAATTGAACTTAATTTATCATGAACTTGGTCCTGATAGTTTTTGCATATCTATGTTGTAGATCAATGGCTCGTGCTACCGTTCCCTTGAATTTTAATGCGTTCCTAGAGAAAGCTAAGTTTAAAGATGATGGTAGCAACTACACAAACTGGGTCCGTAACTTGAGGATTATCCTCATTGCTACATAGAAGAATTATGTCCTTGATGCACTACTAGGTGAAAGGCCTGCTGCAGGAGCAGAAGCTGACGTTGTGAATGTCTGGCAAGCTTGATCTGATGACTACTCGTTAGTTTAGTGTGCCATGCTTTACGGCTTGGAATCGGGGCTTCAAAGACGTTTTGAACGTCATGGACCATATGAGATGTTCCAGGAGTTGAAGTTAGTATTTCAAGCAAATGCCTGAGTTGAGAGATATGAAGTCTCCAACAAGTTCTATACATGCAAGATGGAGGAGAACAGTTCTATTAGTGAGCACATACTCAGAATGTCTGGGTACCATAATCACTCGACTCAGCTGGGAGTTAATCTTCCAGATGATTGTGTCATTGACAGAGTTCTTCAATCACTGCCACCAAGCTACAAAGGCTTTGTGATGAACTACAATATGCAAGGGATGGAAAAGACTATCCCCGAGCTCATCGCGATGCTAAAGGCCGCGGAGATAGAAATTAAGAAGGAGCATCAAGTGTTGACGGTTAACAAGACCATTAGTTTCAAGAAGAAGGGCAAGGGTAAAAAGAAGGGGAACTTCAAGAAGAATGACAAGCAAGTTGTCACTCCCGGGAATAAACCCAAAGCTGGACCCAAGCTTGAAACTAAGTGCTTCTACTACAAAGGGACTGGTCACTGCAAGTGGAACTGCCCCAAGTATTTGGCGGATAAGAAGGATGGCAAAGTGAACAAAGGTATATTTGGTATACATGTTATTGATGTGTACCTTATTCTTGTAGTAGTGCATGGGTATTTGATACCGGTTCGGTTGCTCATATTTGTAACTCAAAATAGGGACTACGGATCAAATGAAGATTGGCTAAGGATGAGGTGATGATGTGCGTCAGGAATGGTTACAAGGTCGATGTGATCGCCGTCAGCATGCTACCTCTACATCTACCTTCAGGATTAGTTTTAGACCCGAGTAATTGTTATTTGGTGCCAGCGTTGAGAATGAACATTATATCTAGATCTTGTTTAGTGCGAGACGGTTATTCATTTAAATCAGAGAATAATGGTTGTTCTATTTATATGAGTAATATCTTTTATGGTCATGCACCCTTGAAGAGTGGTCTATTTCTGTTGAATCTCGATCGTGATGATACACACATTCATAATATTGATGCCAAAAGATGCAAATTTGATAATGATAGTGCAACTTATTTGCGGCACTATCGTTTGGGTCATATCGGTGTAAAGCGCATGAAGAAACTCCATAAAGATGGACTTTTGGAATCACTTGATTATGAATCATTTGATACTTGCGAACTGTGCCTTATGGGCAAGATGACTAAAACTCCGTTCTCTGGAACAATGGAACGAGTTAATGACTTATTGGAAATAATACATACCAATGTATGCGGTCCGATGAGTGTTGAGGCTCATGGCGAGTATCGTTATTTTCTGACCTTCATAGATGATTTGAGCAGATATGGGTATATCTACTTAATGAAACACAAGTCTGAAACATTTGAAAAGTTAAAAGAATTTCAGAGTGAAGTGAAGAATCATCGTAACAAGAAAATAAAGTTTGTACAATCTGATCGTGGAGGTGAATATTTGAGTTACAAGTTTGTCCTTCATTTAAAACAATGTGGAATGGTTTCACAGCTCACACCACCTGGAACACCACAGCGTAATGGTGTGTCCGAACATCGTAACCACACTTTATTAGATATGGTACGATCTATGATGTCTCTTACCGATTTACCACTATCATTTTGGGGTTATGCATTAGAGACAGTTGCATTCACGTTAAACAGGGCACCATCAAAATCCGTTGAGACGACACCATATAAACTATGGTTTGGGAACAAACCTAAGCTGTCGTTTCTTAAAGTTTGGGGATGCGATGCTTATGTCAAAAGGCTTCAGCCAGATAAGCTCAAACCCAAATCAGAGGAAGTGCTTCTTCATAGGGTACCCTAAGGAAACAACTGGGTACACCTTCTACCACAGATCTGAAGGCAAGATCTTTGTTGCTAAGAACGGAACCTTTCTAGAGAAGGAGTTTCTCTCAAAAGAAGTGGGTGGGAGGAAAATAGAACTTGATGAGGTTGCTGTACCTTCTCTCAATTTGGAAAGTGGCTCATCCGAGAAATCCGTTCTCGTGATGCCTACACCAACTAGAGAGGAAGCTAATGATAATGATCATGAAACTTTAGATCAAGTTTGTTGGGGATATAACTACTGAGTATAAACCGCCCAGGAGGGGTCGGGTTATGCTCATCCATATTGAAGCCCATGAAGACAAGGAATATGGCACTTTACTATTGAAGCTTAGAGGCCTAGGGCCCAAGGGCGGATTAGGGCCCATAGTCATAAACCGCCATGAGACATGTAACTTGTGTTGTAAGTTAGGGAAAGGTAGAAATCGAGCCGGACACGTGTATGAGCCGGCCTTGGTTTTCTGTAAACCGTCGGGCGTCAACCTGTGTATATAAAAGGGACGACCTGGCGGTGGTTGAAGGACAAGAAACAACGACTCGAGAGACAGGTAAAGCGGATTCGCTCCCTGCTCATCGAGACCCCATCAATTCCACCAGAACTGGATCGTAGGCTTTTACCTTCACCGCAAGGGGCCGAACCAGTATAAACTCACCGTGTCGTTTGTCCGGTTTAACCCCTTTAAGCTAATCTCGTTGCGATGGCTCCACGACTAAGTCCTCTCACTAGGACATCTGACGTGTTAATTCCACAACGGTTGGCGCCCACTATGGGGCTATCGCACGATGGTTTTGAGTTCTTGAAGGGCAACTTTGAAGGACTCAAGGGATGCGTGGTTGGCTGGATGACCAAGAGTCGTTGCGGCAAGCTTTACATCGACGACGCAGGCTGGGGCCCCGAGGCCGGCTCAATCGAGTACGGGTACCGGGTCCCCTTTGGCGGAATTCACGTCTTCATCGGCAAGATCGGCGAACTGGGCCCTAAGCCGGACATCTGCACCGACCTCGTCAACATGGCTCAGCATGCGAGCCCTGCCTGGGTTCAGCCTGCCATGAAGCGTGTGTTCGTGGGATTCATCCATGGCGCGGAATCTGAACCAGTGTCCGATGGTGAGACGATCGTTTACTCAGATGGCGATTCATCCACCGGCGAGACCGAGTCACTGTACCAATTGCAAGATGGCCAGCTCAGGGGCTGTTTCGATGGCGGCAATATTCCGAACCCCTTTGAACCGCCAAACCGGGTTGCAATTTTCATGGCCGGTACACAGCCCACATTGCAATCTTCAACTGCAGCAGCAATGACTTCCGGATCAGCAGCAGGGGCAGGAGGCCCCGCGTGCTGGCCGACCCAAGTTCTGTCTGGTTTATTGGACGCCTGGACGACACTGTTGACCATAACAGTTACCCCGGAGACTCAAGATCGGCATAACGCGAAGGTCAAAAAGCTAAGGGATCAGATAACTTAGGCCAAGGAAGACTTGGCGGCTGAGGAAACCAGGATGGCCGATGAGCGGGCCGCTTTAGATGCCCAGTCACAGCGGATTCAACCAGAGAATTACTGGCTCTTGCTGGATCAGAACGCTTCGAATGAGGTATTGAGGAGGAGGCACCGGTCACGTCTGCCGCCGGTTTATGAAGCAATGAATCTCTTCAACACACCAGGAGTAGGGCCCAGTAATCCGGCAATGATAAACCGGATTGAAGCACCTGGGACAGGAGCACCGGATCAGCCACGAGTGACGGACCCGCTTCGACAAACAGATAGCCCGCCGAAATACATGCCGACCCCGCCGGGTCACTTTTCCACCCCTTTGGATAATATGATTGTTGCGGCGTCCCCATTGGCATCTATTCCGATGGAGGGCGAATCTCCAGTGACAGTCGAGACGCGGCGGGCCAGGGGTCTCCTTCAAACCGTCATGGTACAGCAACAGGCCTATTCATATAGTCGAGACAGAATTCATTCAGCCCCTCGTCCGAGCAAGAGTTACAGCAGGCACATTGATGAACCGGCTGTGTCAAGCAGTGCGCGGAACCGTGATGCCCCTCGGGGGCCTAATCCAGCGCACGGTGGTATGAATGCTCATGACGTGGTGAACAATGGTAGAGCGCGTCGGGAGGCAGAGTTAGCAGTGCAGTTGGCAGCACAGTATGCGAATCATCAACCTGCTCCGGTTCAACCAACGGCGTCAGTCGAACGAGGACTGGCTTTCAGCTCTTGGGGGTGCCGTGTCTCACCCCAGCTCTATGTAGTGTACGGTTACCCAAGGATTTCAAGGGCCCATGTAAGGTGCCTAACTACACCGCCGATTTACCCCCTGGGTCATGGGTTGAGAGTTATGAGATGGTGATGGAGATGTTGGATGTGGACGAAGCGGCATGTGCAAAGTATTTCACCATGATGTTGGATGGAACGGCTCGCACTTGGTTAAAAAGTATGCCTGTTAATTCAATCGGTTCATGGGACGAGTTGAAGGCACGGTTTATAGCAAACTTCAAAGACACGTGCAAGCAGCCCATGTCAATCGTGGATCTGGCCGCTTGTGTCCAAGGAAGGCGAATCAACGACTCATTGGGTGCGCCGGGTTTCAGAAATTCTGCATTCGTCGGACCGCATCAATGCTGATTCGACAATCATAACGTTGGAGGGCAATTGCTCGTTTAAGCCGTTGAAGCTTCATAAGAGGGCAATCATAACCACTAGTTTGTGCAAGCGCGATCAGAAGCTTCATAAGAGGGCGGTGAATTATGTTGAATCAGTCGTGTCCCGTTATTTGCGCTAGTCTGAACAGCCTATTGTGTGGAGTCGAGAAGATCATCCGCCCCGGGTTGATAATCCGGGTCATCTGGCGTTGGTGGTCGCACCGCAAGTTGGAGGTTATAAGTTCACCAAGGTGCTCATGGATGGAGGGAGCAGTATCAACATCTTGTATTATGAAACCTTCTGATGTATGGGGTTAACGGATAAGAATCTTAAACCGTCGAACACTGTTTTTCACGGTGTGGTGCCTGGTAAATCGGCCTATTCGGTCGGAATATACCTCTGGAAGTGGTTTTTGGAGATGATCATGATTCAAGATCAGAAACGTTGACCTTTGAAGTGGTGAAAATCAGAAGTCCGTACCATGCCCTATTTGGACGGCCAGTCTATGCTAAGTTCATGGCAAGGCCATGTTATGTTTATCTGCAGCTCAAGATGCCGGGTCATAAGGGGACCATCACGGTTCATGGCAGCCACAAGATTGCTTTAGAGTGCGAGGAAGGTGATGCGGCTTATGCTGAGTCGGTTTGTGCAACAGAGGAGTTAAAATTCTATAAAGACAATGTTGATCTAGCGGATATGACCTCTTTGAAGAAGCCCACTACGAAGCATGATCCGGTTTTGAAGTTTAAATCGGCTGATGAGACTAAGTTGGCTGATTTTGTTCCTGGCGATTCATCCAAGCAGTTTAGCATCAGCGTTAACTTGGATCCAAAATAGGAAAGCGCGCTCATCGAGTTCATCCGTGAGAACCGGGACATCTTTGCATGGAAACCTTCTGACATGCCAGGTGTACCGAGGGAGCTCGCTGAGCACACTCCTAATATTGATCCCAAGTTTAAACCGGTCAAGCAGTTTCTTCGCTGCTTTAATGAAGAGAGACGCAAGGCCATTGCTGAGGAGGTAGCCCGGCTTTTGGTAGCAGGGTTTACTATGGAGGTCTTTCACCCTGAGTGATTGGCTAACCCGGTGCTAGTACTCAAGAAGAATGGCACTTGGCGTATGTGTGTGGACTACACAGATTTGAACAAGGCTTGCCCAGATGATCCCTTTGCCCTCCCCCGTATTGATCAGATTATTGATGCTACGACGGGTTGTGAGCGGTTGAGCTTTCTGGATGCTTATTCGGGTTATCATCAGATCAAAATGGCAGTTAAGGACCAGGAGAAGACGGCTTTTATAACTCCCTTTGGAGCCTTCTGCTATGTATCTATGCCTTTTGGGCTCAAGAGTGCCCAGGCGACTTATCAGCGGTGTGTGCAGAATTGCCTTCATAATCAGATTGGGCGCAATGTTCACGCTTATGTGGACGATATCGTGGTGAAGTCCAGGAAAGTAGAAACACTTATAGCTGACTTGCAGGAAAGCTTTGATAATCTAAGGGTTTAAAAAATGATGCTTAATCCAGCCAAGTGTGTTTTTGGTGTGCCAGCTGGCAAGCTCTTGGATTTTCTGGTGTCTAACAGGGGCATTGAAGCTAATCCGTAAAAGATCAAGGTTATTACATCCCTGGCTAAACCGGCGTGTATCAATGACGTTCAACGACTAGTGGGTTGTATTGCAGCGCTAAGCCGGTTTATCTGCCAGTTGGGGGAGATGGCGATCCCGCTTTATCAGATGATGAAGAAGACAGACAACTTTGTCTGGAGTGATGCTGCTAATACGGTGTTTGAGGATTTGAAGAGGCAGTTAGACGAACCGCCCGTTCTTGCGGCCCCCATCGATAAGGAACCATTGCTGTTATATGTGGCTGCTATGCCTGAGCTGTCAACGTGGCTATTGTGGTGGAACGCAAGGAGGCTGGTAAGGAATATTCGGTTCAACGGCCGGTTTATTATATCATTGAGGTACTTATCGAGTCCAAACAGAGATATCCCCATTGGTAGAAGCTGGTGTATGGAGTGTTTATGGCAAGCCGGAAGCTTAAGCAATACTTTCAAGGACATCCCATCACTATGGTCAGTTCTGCTCCATTGGAAGACATCATTCAGAACAAGGAGGCCACTAGGGGTTGCTAAGTGGGCTATTGAGCTTGGGCCTCATGGATTAAAATATATACCTCGCACTGCTATCAAGTCCCAAGCACTCATGGATTTCATCAATGACTGGATAGAGTTGCAGGCACCGGAGGATAAACCGGATAACACATACTGGACTATTCACTTTGATGGATCCAGACAATTGGAGGGCTCGGGGGCTGGAGTGGTTCTTACTTCCCCTCGAGGTAACAAATTTGGTTATGTTCTCCGCTTAATGTTTCCATTGTACTAACGATGCAGTTGAATATGAGGCTTTGCTCCACGGTCTTCGAATGGCTAAGGAGATGAACCTAATCCGAGTACGTTGCTTTGGCGACTCTGATTTAGTGGCTCGGCAAGTATCGGGTACGTGGGAATCCAAGGATCCACTTATGGTGGCTTATCAGCGTGAGGTGGATATCATTATTGGTCACTTCAAGGGTTACCAAGTCGAGCACATTGATCAGCGCAAGAATGAAGCGGTGGACGCTCTAAACCGGCTTGGATCCCCGCATAAACCGGTGCCACCTAATGTTTTTCTTGATGTTCTGCATAATCAATCGGTCAAGATACCAACGGAGGAGGATTTGGCTATTCCTGACCCAGAAGCTCAATTGGCGGCGGTTCTTCATGATATCCCTGATTGGACAGTGTCATACCTAGCATACATGAACCGGGGCGAGTTACCAGAGGACGAAGTTTTGGCCAGGCAGATAATCCGGGGGTCCAAGTCCATGACTATTGTCAATGCCGAGTTACATCATTGAAGTGTCTCAGGGGCATTTCAGCGTTGTGTTTCCCCTGAAGAAGGTTGTGAGATCTTGCGTGAACTCCATGAAGAAGATTGTGGTCATGTGACACTCCAAAAAATTTCATTTGGTTTTCAACAAATTTCTTGTTTGATTTGAAGGAAGCTATTTAAAAATCTTTTAAAAAGGACTCCCCTCTCAAAATATTATTTTTTCTCTTGTGATAAAATCTCGTTGGGGTTATCCTCACCCTTGATGGTTGCCTTTGAAGGCTCTTTTTTGGTGTTAACTCACCACAATCTTTTTTTTTTAGAGTGTTTCATTTTAAAAGAAAAATCCTAAGGACTTTGGATTTATTTCTTTTATCTCCAAACATCACCTTCCTCCATATCTCTTATTAAAATTTTCCCCAAAACACCTCCCTTCACTTTGGGTCAAGTCAAGTAGTCAATCCCAGCAAGTTCAACTCTTTTTTGAATTTATATTCCATTTATTTTACCCAAAAACTATTTCTATTTTTATTTTTGGACCTAGGTGGTTTACAAAGGAAGTACCTTTTTCCCTTTGAGTTTGGATCTCAAACCAACTCCTCTGGCTAGTCCTTAGCACCCACAACCTAGATCCATCAAGATCCACTCTTCCCCAGTTCAAATTTTTCAAGTTTCATTCACTGCAAGTTTGGACCAGATTCATCGTTTTTGGTGAAATTCATATTTTTCCCTTCTCAAAATTTTTTACCAAAAATCAGGCAACCCCCAGATGCATTGAGAGGCCACCCCACCAAAGATCAGCTCAAGGAAAATTCCCCACATGCCAATTTCATTTCGTCGAACACCTGGCAGGTACTGTTTATGTGCATGTTCAGAAAGTTCAGAGATTCATGCGGCATCAGTGTCGTTTTCTTCAGAGATTGTCGTCAATCTCACCAGTGCACGCGCTTGGCTCCTTGCACACTGCACCCCTGCCTTATCCATGCGTCGCACGCTCGCTTGGCCGGGCGTGGGCATCGGTGGCGGCGTGTCTCGCCGACGCCGGCAACATCTGCGGTGGCAGAGCCACCCGTGGCGGCCGACAGGGAGCGGTTGCAGCTTTCGGCGCCGTCCACCACCGCCCAAATCACCCGAGGCCTCCGCGTGGCCGTCTGCTCCCCAGCGCGCACCGCAGCACCGTCGCCGTGGCCTGGCAAGCACAGGGCGCGCTCCCTGCCGCCGACTGGCCCGTGGAGCACCGTTCTGTCGAAACCACGAAGCAGGCCTAATCCCAACGAGGTTAGCATGTGAGTGGAGCCAGTAGACCTCCACGCTGATGCCCACCCACCTAATCCGCCCGTCCGGTCACCGAATCGCCGTAATCATCACCGGCGTTATCCTGTCCGCGGGAACCGCCTCGGGCCGGCTATAAATAGCCTCTCCGAGCTCGCCTTTGACCAGCACTACTCCCTCCACCTCACCAGAGCCTCGCCAAGCCACCAGAAGGACCCCGAGGAGGTCTCCTTCCCCGTCTCCGGCCACCCCGATCCGCCTCGGGCTCCAGCTCGATCCACTCAAGTGAGGCCATCCCCACCTCCCTAACCCTGCCCGTAACCTCCTAGGTCACCCAGTCACCTAACCCGCGCCTCAATTTGGCACTTGCAGCTTTCTCCGACGAGATCCAACATCACCCGAGCCACCGTCCGCCGGAGTAGAGGCCACCGTCGACGTGGTGCTCATCGACGCTCAACTCCACCACCCACAGGTGCGGAAGAACACCTTGAACCAGTAGGTACCTCTCGATCCCCCTGCCTCGCCGTGGATCGCCGCCGGCGACCACCACAGCCTTCGGGCGCCGGCGCGCTCTGTTTTCCTCCCTCCAGATTTCAAACCTGACGGGTGGGACCCCCCCCCCCCCGTCAGCATCTCTTTTCTTTTAAACGAAACGTTTTCTAAAAACGCCTTCGGGCAAAATACGCTTTCAGTCTAAAACGTTTTTTCTGGCTTTTTCTGTCAGCCCCCTAGGAAGTTTCTGTTTCATTATAGAAATGTCCCTGGACTAAAACCCTTATAAGTTTTAAGCAGAAAATGATTTTGGACTGATTCCTTTTCTGTCATCTTTATTTTTCTGTCTAGTTTTTTGTCATATTTATTGGAAAAATATTTGGAACTCTTTTTGTGCACAGACGGTATTTATGTTAGTGCGTATTTTTCTTTAACCCGTAGATACCGGAGGAGGTGATGGAACCGCGAACTTCATCGAGCTAGACTCTGACTACTCCGAACCAGGCAAGCATGTTTGAACCTTTGATATGATGAGTGTGTTGCATGTTTTCTTTGACTAGCTAGTTTATGGCATGTTCATACGTATAGCAGTAAGTGGTATGTTACGTGCTAAGTTGATGCAAGTGAGCTTCGAAACTCCATATACATTGTGATGTGAGTTCATATGATCATGTGGTGACATGAGAGGTGGTAAGATGGCAGTGTTGAAGCATGCCAGTCTTATGCCAAACTATTTAACTCCAGGGTCAACGTGAATCAAGTCACATTACCATCTGTTTCCTTTCGTGCTACCACATGTTTTCTGTGAAGAATATGGTTTAGTAAGTTGCAAACCACTTTCCTCGTACACACCAAATAGAGAGGCCGTGATGAGGGTTCCATGGCCCTGGATTAAAGCCAGTCATCCGGTCAGGGGGCATGGGTGTTTCCGGTTGGGACTGAGAGGGGGGCACCCCTTAGAGCGCGCGTATATAAATTTGATCCCATGCAATTCGAGGTTGGAGCCTCCCCATCTCAAAGTTTTTCTTGAACGTTGCCTAGGGTGATTCCTGGCATCGTGAGGTGGAAATGGGTGTGTACTGGTTAGATGTGTTTCTAATGAAATACCGTAAACGGAACTAGTCCTTCGTGACTACTGAAATCCGTTGGCTATGGTTAAATAGTACAAACTCTGCAGAGTCAAAAATCATTCAAGTAATCATATCTTGATCAACGACTGTGTTCAACCTGTCCTTGTCAGTATCAGTCTCAGTGACAAATCTTCGATGAGCAAACATGAGTGTTTCGTTCGGTTAATGGTTTATTCCTGTGGATGGACTAACCCGTTCATTATTATGTGTGGAGTATTTTCCTGTGAGTGATATATCTTCATGAATTTATTGAATACGAATGATGAAATATAAGCCCTTTCTGTGATGTCGCTCAGACGTCCGACTGTGGCACTCTTGTTTTTTTACTTTCAATATAAGCCCTTTCCGAGATGTCGCTCAGACGTCCGACTGTGGCATCACTCTTATCTACTTCTATTAAAAGCCCTTTCTGTGATGTCGCTCAGACGTCCGACTGTGGCACTCTTGTTAATTACCTTCATTATAAGCCCTTTCCGAGATGTCGCTCAGACGTCCGA
Organism: Triticum aestivum; assembly: GCF_018294505.1. Lineage (NCBI taxonomy): Eukaryota > Viridiplantae > Streptophyta > Magnoliopsida > Poales > Poaceae > Triticum > Triticum aestivum. The sequence continues at coordinate 484,457,609 of NC_057798.1, forward strand.
CTGTGGCATCATTGTTATCTACTTTTATTATAAGCCCTTTCTGTGATGTCTCATAGATGTCCGACAGTGGCGCGCACTGTCATTTACTTTGCAATACAAGTCCTTTATGTGGTGTCGCCCAGACGCCCGACTGCAGCATGTTAATTTATTTATTTCACCTTTCGTGGCGTCGCTTCAGACACCCGATCGGTTTCCAGTTATTTTATTGAAATTTCGGGAGGGCTACCGCCTGACTTCCTTTTTATTTGCCATGCTGTGCAAAATTTATTATTTGAGTGTGCATTGCTAACTGCTCCTGGTGCATCATGTTGCATTGGTTATATCTTATGTCTGAACTGTCTTGCGAGTACATTCAAAGTACTCACCTGGCTTGTTGATTTGGCCAGATGTTGACGAAGGCGATCTCATGGATGAAGAGTACGATAGCGAGTCCGACGCCTAGAGGAGTCCCAGTCAGTCCAGTGCGATCCTGGATTTGGTCACTTGTATTATATCCGCTTTCGCTACCCGAATAAATTCATCGAGCCTCACTCCGACGCTCGATGAGCTGCAAGACTAAGAGTCTTGTTACCCACTCCACTATGACATATCCACCACCACTTTTATATCTAGCCAGTAGTATGCCACCATGCCTTTGTGTCATATCCACCTTTATGTAATATATTGGCGTACCTGTAATAAATTGTTGAGCAACCTCAGCTCAACCATGTACTATATTTAATACTACTGATTTCTGTATCAAAGTTTTATCTACCAGTAAGAAGGATTTTCCTATACTGGTCTGCAATAAAGGTCGGTTGTTCAATAAGCTTTTTATTGAAAAAATGGTCGTGCCAAACTTGGTACCAGAGCCAGGCTGACTGTAGGAAGCCACTAGGTGCGATCGCTAATAGGTTATTAGCATAATTAATGCTATTTTAGTATTTTGCAAATGTAGTCATTTTTCTGACAGTCAGCATAAATTTATGATCTGACCACTCAGAATTTTTTCCTACTTCTGTAGATGGCTGGCGTCGACTGTGAATCGCAGGTGTTCGCCAATGTACCTGAGGGGTTCGTCAAGCTCCTCACTTCCATCGTCAAAATCGCGATCGGGCGTTCGACTCGTCCGGAGTTCACGCTCTACCGGCACCAGATCAATGACGGTCTGTCCATGCACCAGGCCGCGGTGCAATTCAAGGGAGGGTGTGTCGAGTCCCGCCGCTTCCGGTTTGTGGGCAGAGCCATGCCTACGGAGAGGCGTGCTATGTAGATGGCTGCCCATGAGGCGATAGCTCATCTTCGGGATGTTCTTCCTTCTATGAAGACTCATCGCTACCGCTACCTCCTCTGCCACGTGCCATACACTTGTCACTACGCATTTGCTTGCCCTAGAGGAGAAAGGGATGAGGCTATTGAGATGCTGGTTGAATATCTCAAGGCGCTTGAGGCCGCTTTTGATAACCTTGTGGACGACCTCGTGGCTGCTCGCATGTCCGTCATTCACAGCTGTTCCGCCAACAGGAGGGAACTTCTCCATACAGCCCCTCCATTGACTTACGTCTCGTCCTCGGCATCTCACACACCTGCCACACTCGCCACTACTCGCCGCCTACCTACTCCTGAAGAATTTGACCAAGTCATCGCTCCTACCCCAGTCAGAGCTGCACCGCCTACCGCACCCATTCGAGCTCCATAGCTCAGTGCTTCACGTCTGGAGCCTATTATGGAGGAAGAGGTTGAGTCTCCAACTCCACTGGGCCTTACCCTGGGCAGGCCAAGGGAAGTTCTCACCATCTCCGACTAAGTGCGCCCAGCATGCCGAGCAGAGTGTCAGCATGTATGATATGTATGATATGTACATAGGTTGTGAGAAGTAGTCTGTTTGCGCATCATGTAGGAACTGGAGAAGTGCACTAGCCTAATAACATGTCAGGGTTGTGTACGCACACCCTGAGTGACGTATTGTATAATTATGCTTGCGTGTAAGATATGTACTAAGCGGTCCTTCTCCGTGCGCAATCGAATATTTCTTTGAAAAATATTGGAGTCCTTAATTTTTCGTGTTGCATAAAAAAAATTATTTTTGTCTCACAGCTTCTCTCACAAAATTTTTACAAAAATACACCAGAGTGGAAAATGCATCGCCCTTGGACTCGCTCCATGCCAAGTCCGCCAGAAGAGAATTTTGGTACGCAGACAAGCAACAACTTCACACAGGGACAATCAAGTCAGCAGGGCAGTGATGCCGCATTTTCTCAAGTATGCTGCCTTTATGAACAGAGTCAGCAACAGCACCAGGAAATGATGAATCAAGTCATCAATATGGGAAATCACCGTGGTCCGTACCAACAGCAATCCAAATTATCAGAACTACAAAAGACGCGTCCCCCAACATTTTCTCATACTAACAAACCTCTTGAGGCCGACGACTGGCTTCGAGACATGGAGAGAAAGTTAATTATTGCACAGTGTTCAGATCGTGAGAAAGTGCTATATGCACCACACTATCTCACCGGAGCAGCTGCATCATGGTGGGAGAGTTTTCTACACATGCACCCTAATGAAAATGATATAACCTGGGAGGAATTCAAGGAAGGTTTTCGTGGGGCACACATCCCTCGAAGTATTATGAAGATCAAGAAGAGGGAGTTTGATGACCTCAAGCAGAGGACCATGACGGTGACTGAGTACAACAGTCAGTTTACACTATTGTCTCGCTACGCCAACGAAGAACGTATGACTGAAAACAAGAAGATGGAGAAATTCTTGGACTGTCTGGCACCAGCGCTTAAATGCCAGCTGGTCGTGCACACCTTCCCAGATTTCAAAACACTGGTGGATAAGGCTATTACCTTGGAAAATGAGCGAAGCGACATGGAGGATTTTCGCAAGTGCAAGAGGGACCAGACTACACTTGTTCGAAACCAACGAAGCAAGACTGATTTTCAGAAAGGTGGGGTAAACAAACCCACCACCAATGCTTCACATCCTATCAAGAATTTCCATGCAAGAGACAAGGAGTTCACATATCGCCCAGGCGTTACCTGTTACGCTTGTGGAGAAGAAGGACACTATGCCAAGCAGTGTCCCAAGCCAAGAAACTCGGCCCCGAAGCCAAACAACGGTGGCAATAATGCAGCGCCCAAGCGAAACAATTTCAACCCCAATAACAACCACAAGAAGGGTCACCTGAACCACGTAACAAGAGAGGAAGCACAGAATGCCCCGGATATCGTACTCGGTACGTTCCCTGTCAACACAATACCTGCCACGGTTTTGTTTGATTCTGGAGCTTCTCACTCGTTCATTTCAAAGAGATTTGCTTTGCAAAAAAAAATCGCTGCTTCCCTTGGAAAAATCAATGATCATCAAGTCCCCTGGGAGTAAGCAAGTTACGCAGAATTACTGCCAAAGGTGTGGTAATTGATCTTGAAGGACTAAAGTTTCATGCAAACCTCATCGTATTGGAAAATAAAGGACTGGATGTTATCCTAGGAATGGACTGGTTAACCACCAACAAAGGATTTATTGACTACTTCAATCGGACTGTGATCCTCACCCATCATCACGGGAAGACAATAAAGATTCCAGCTCAGGAAAGACAGATATCACGGCAAGCAAGGTTGAACAAGGTGGATATCTCAGAGTTAAACAAAGTTCCAGTGGTATGTGAGTTTTCCAACATATTTCCCGAGGAACTACCAGGCATGCCGCCAGACCGGGAAATAGAATTCATCATTGAGCTAGCACCTGGAACCACCCCCATATACAAGAAGCCATACAGAATGGCACCCTCCGAGTTAGTAGAATTAAAGAAGTAAATAAAGGAATTACTAGACAAAGGATTTATTCAAGCCAGCTCCTCATCTTGGGGTTCACCGGTATTATTTGCCAAGAAAAAGGATGGGACACTAAGATTGTGCATAGACTATCGAGCGCTCAACATGGTCACCATCAAAAACAAGTATCCTATGCCAAGGATAAATGACTTATTTGACCAGCTCGCACAAGCCAAAGTATTCTCGAAAATTGATCTGAGGTCGGGGTATCATCAATTAAAAGTACGGACAGAGGATATTCCCAAGACAGCATTTACCTCAAGATACGGCTTATACGAATTTACAGTAATGCCGTGTGGACTGACGAACGCCCCTGCATATTTTGTCCACCTCATGAACAAAGTATTTATGAAATTTATGGACAAATTTGTTGTGGTGTTCATTGATGATATTCTGGTATACTCCAAGACACCAGAAGAGCATGCTGAGCATCTCAGGATTGTACTGGGAGAACTAAGGAAACATCAATTGTACGCCAAATTCAGCAAATGTGAATTTTGGTTGAGACAGGTCGGTTTTCTAGGCCACGTGCTAACCCAAGAAGGCGTTGCCATAGACCCGGAAAAGGTCAAGGATGTACTTAGCTGGAAACCACCAGCCAGCGTAACGGATGTACGAAGTTTCTTGGGGATGGCAGGATATTATCAAAGATTTATTGAAGGGTTCTCCACAATAGCAAAACCAATGACCCAGTTGCTCAAGAAGGATAAAAAGTTTGTATGGACCGAAGCATGCGAGAAAAGTTTCCAAGAACTCAAAAGGAAACTGACAACAGCACCAGTATTAGTTCTGCCCGACATACACAAGAGCTTTGAAGTATATTGTGACGCATCCCGAAAGGGCCTCGAATGCGTATTGATGCAAGAAGGCAAGGTAGTCGCCTACGCTTCCAGACAACTACGGAAACATGAAGAAAATTATCCCACTCATGACCTAGAATTGGCAGCAGTCATCCATGCACTCAAGGAATGGAGACACTTTTTGCTTGGGAACCGCTGTGAAATATATACAGACCATAAAAGCCTCAAGTATATTTTCACACAACCAGAACTCAATTTGCAGCAACGACGCTGGTTGGAATTAGTGAAGGATTATGATGTTGGCATACACTACCATCCAGGAAAAGCAAATGTAGTGGCAGACGCCCTTAGTCGAAACCCCAGTCCGAGCAATGACAGCCTACCAAATTTGAGACCAGAATTTCAGCAGGAGTTTGCCAGACTCAACTTAATAATGGTCACTGAAGGCAGTGTATCAAATTTGGAAATACAGCCTACCCTGGTAGAAAAGATTAACGAGGCTCAACGTGGGCACCCCAGCATCGAAGGAATAAAAAGAAAAGTGAGCATGGGCAAGGCCTCAGAGTTCGTCATAGACGATAAGGGAATATTGTGGTACGGAGATAGAATTTGCGTACCAAATATCGAGGACCTCAAACAGCAAATTCAAGCTGAAGGCCACACCGCCCCGTATTCAATCCATCCTGGAGGAACAAAAATGTACAAGGACCTTCAGGAAAAAATTTGGTGGCACGGTATGAAAAGGGACATAGCCACGTTCATTGCATGGTGTGATTCATGTCAACGCATCAAGGCCGAGCACCAGAAACCAGCCGGACTATTATAGCCAAACAAGGTACCCAAGTGGAAATGGGACGAGATTGGAATGGATTTTATTGTTGGACTACCACGGTCACGCCACGGAAATGATGCCATTTGGGTCATCACAAATAGACTGACTAAGGTGGCACATTTCATTCCGGTGAAGACAACCCACACCACTCAAAAGCTTGCCAGGCTTTACCTCTCCCGTACCATCTGTTTACATGGAGTCCCAAAGACTATAATATCCGACCGAGGCACACAGTTCGTCTCTAGATTTTGGGATCACCTACAACAGGCACTGGGAACTCAACTAGCATTCAGTACAGCCTACCACCCTCAAACAGATGGTCAAACTGAACGGGTAAACCAAATTCTAGAAGACATGCTAAGGGCATGTTACCTCACCTATGGAACCAGTTGGGAAGAAGCTTGCCGTATGGAGAGTTTGCATACAACAACAGTGAATTATCTTCATGAATTTATTGAATACGAATGATGAAATATAAGCCCTTTCTGTGATGTCGCTCAGACGTCCGACTGTGGCACTCTTGTCTTTTTTACTTTCAATATAAGCCCTTTCCGAGATGTCGCTCAGACGTTCGACTGTGGCATCACTGTTATCTACTTTTATTAAAAGCCCTTTTTGTGATGTCACTCAGACGTCCGACTGTGGCACTCTTGTTAATTACCTTCATTATAAGCCCTTTCCGAGATGTTGCTCAGACGTTCGACTGTGGCATCACTGTTATCTACTTTTATTATAAGCCCTTTCTGTGATGTCGCATAGATGTCCGACTGTGGCACGCACTGTCATTTACTTTGCAATATAAGTCCTTTATGTGGTGTCGCCCAGACGCCCGACTGCGGCATGTTAATTTATTTATTTCACCTTTCGTGGCGTCGCTTCAAACACCCGATCGGTTTCCAGTTATTTTATTGATATTTTGGGAGGGCTACCGCCTGACTTCCTTTTTATTTACCATGCTGTGCAAAATTTATTATTTGAGTGTGCATTGCTAACTGCTCCTGGTGCATCGTGTTGCATTGGTTATATCTTATGTCCGAACTGTCTTGTGAGTACATTCAAAGTACTCACCTGGCTTGTTGATTTGGTCATATGTTGACGAAGGCGATCTCATGGATGAAGAGTACAATAGCGAGTCCGACACCTAGAGGAGTCCCAGTCAGTCCCGTGCGATCCTGGATTTGGTCACTTGTATTATATCCGCTTCCGCTACTCGAATAAATTCATCGAGCCTCACTCCGACGCTCGATGAGCTGCAAGACTAAGAGCCTTGTTACCCACTCCACTGTGACATATCCACCACCACTTTTATATCTAGCCAGTAGTATGCCACCATGCCTTTGTGTCGTATCCGCCTTTATGTAATATATTGGCGTACCTGTAATAAATTGTTGAGCAACCTCAGCTTAACCATGTACTATATTTAATACTACTGGATTTCTGTATCAAAGTTTTGTCTACCAGTAAGAAGGATTTTCCTATACTGGTCTGCAATAAAGGTCGGTTGTTCAATAAGCTTTTTATTGAAAAAACGGTCGTGACAGGTCATCATGTCGGTTCAAAATCCTTGGTGGCTAAGGCTTTCCGGCATAGTTTTTATTGGTTAATAGCTCATGCTGATGCAGAGGATCTGGTCAGAAAGTGTGATGGCTGTCAGAAGTTTTCACGCTGAGCTCATGTTCCGGCTCAGGAATTGAGGATGATTCCAATCACCTGGTCATTTGCAACTTGGGGGCTGGATATGGTTGGGCCTTTTAAGAGGTCCAAGGATAAGAAGACCCACCTTCTGGTGGCGGTTGATAAAATCACCAAATGGGTGGAGGCAGAGCCAGTGAGCAAGTGTGATGCGGCCACGGCGGTTCAATTCATGAAAAAGGTGATCTTCCACTTTGGTTTTCCACACAGCAATATAACAAATAATGGCACGAATCTCTCCAAGGGTGCTATGGAAGAGTTCTATCAACGTGAGCACATCCGGCTTCATGTATCATCAGTGACTCACCCCCAATCCAATGGTCAAGCGAAGAGAGCCAATCAAGAAATCCTAAAGGGTATTAAGCCCCGGCTTATGGTCCCTTTACAGAGGACGCCGGGTTGTTGGCTGGAAGAGTTGCCTTCCATTTTATGGAGCATTAACACCACTCCCAATAGATCTACGGGTTACACACCCTTCTTCATGGTTTATGTAGCAGAAGCAGTTCTCCCAAGTGATATTCGCCATGACTCGCCCCGAGTGACAACTTATGTTGAAATGGACAATGAAAGAGCACGCCGGGATGCATTCGACCTATTAGATGAACAACGGGATATTGCGGCAACTCGCTCAGTGATTTATCAGCAAGACCTGCATCGTTATCACAGCCGCCGGGTTAAAACCAGGACTTTTCAAGAAGGTGACTTGGTGCTCCAGCTCATCCAAGATCAGACTGACATGCACAAGTTGTCTCCACCTTGGGAAGGGCCCTTTGTGGTCAGCAAGAATCTGAACAACGGGTCATACTACCTCATCGATGTTCGAGAGCACAAAGACGCACGCAAGTCAGAGGAGAAGACTCATCGGCCGTGGAATATAGCTCATCTTTGGCCTTACTACACCTGAGCCACAGGCTCCTACTATGTATACATTTTTGACAATGTACATATCATGATCAATAAATAAACCGGCATCCTTGCTAAAGCGGGGCCTCTGTCGTTTCGTCTTATGTCTTCTTGGTTACATGGGGTTTATGCTTACAAAGTGGAGTTCTAATTACCCATTAAACCGGCTTATAAAGCCATATAAACAAGCTTGGGAGCTTCACACCCAAGGGACCAAAGAGAGTATGTTGCCACGCACAGCTCAAACATAGGTACCCATTGAGCACAGCTCACAATGTTACTTGGGGGCTCTATGTGCATGGCAACAAAGAGTTTGAAAGGACCCTTGTAATAGGCTATCAAGCCAGGCTTGGAAGCCAGGTGTATTCACCTAAAACCCCGGGTTAACCTGCCTTCATCAAGTAAGCCACTCCGTCCAGGTAATCCTGGTATAACCCATCGAATGTTTGACAAGTCAATCTTATACAGACCCTGAACTTGTCAAAGTTAAAACGACAATTGGTTAATGTGAGGTTCATCATAAAAGGCTTTGTAAAATGGTTTAACTCAGTGGCCTGGCAGCCCATGAAAAGCCTCGAATTTGGGCCTGGTAGCCCTTGAAAAGCCTCGACTACAAGTTTTCATTTGCTTATAGTTTTTTCCAAGTTTTTCTCCCTTGATAAGGTTTTGAGATAAATCGGCGTCTATTAACCCGGCCTGACTATAAGTCATCAATGTAACCCAGTGTTCATTAATCCGGCATGGCTTTCAACTATCAGTTGTTAGCACACAAGCAATTTTAAACCGGTGCTTATTAACCCGGCCTGGCATTGACTATAAGTCGCCGGGATGATCATCCGGTGTTTATCATAACCCGGCATGGCTTATTATAAACCGGCATGGCATGGTGAGAGTTATCAATACTCAAGATTTGGGTTATCACCCTCACTACAAATAGTTGGTAAACCAACGATGTGATTCAACATCACAGGTATGATATATTTCATATTTCATTATTTTACAGCCTTGGTTATAAACTCTGGCTTTATATTGGGTATCATAACCCGTCCGGCGGTAAACCGCCAGGGCAATTTTAAGTTTGTCACATGCAGAAAATAGGATTGCATAAAATTGTTAAAGATCATAAGCAGACATTGCATATCATGACAGATTGACTATCTCAGGAAAGTGGCTATGCACGATGGCATAGCAGACCAAGTGTTTCAAGCTAGCCTATTACAAGGCGTTTTAAACGCCCAAAAGGATAATTGTTTCTCGTACAGAGGACAGTGCGCAAAACGATAAACCGGCTTACGGATTATGATTCTTCTTCGTCTTGATGTGAAGATTGCGGATCGTCCTGCGGCGATTCAACCTCTACCTCCCCACCCACTGGCTGGAAGTCAATGGTTTCCCAGTCAATTCCAGACAAAGCTCGGAAGACAGCTTCATCACTTATAATATCTGACGGTTCAACGTCAGGGGCATAAGTATGTTTACGGATTGGCGGGATCAGATTTTAGGCTTCATAAACCGACGCATCGATCCATTTGTTGTCTGCATCATAGATGGACCGGTGGAAAGATGGATCAGTCTCTTCGGCCAGTTTACTTGCAAGCGGACGCATCTCCTTTTTCAAGGCTTTAAGGGCATCCTCGTCAAATTCCGACCCATCTTCTTTTTGACTAGGATAGCCATTTCCAATATCTTCCGGATCAATATCAGCTATCCAAGCCTTCGCCCGAGTTAGTGCAGACAAAGCGCCAGCCCTTGCAGTAGATCTCTTCACTTCTTCTAGCTGGACAGGTGTCATGGAGAGCTTGGCCAATGTATCCTTGATTAAAGTTGGCGGCGGTTTATTGTATGAAGCAGTGCAGATAACTCGTTGAGCGCCAATATATAACTGCTCAATCAAAGTATAGGCAGCCTTCAGTTTCTTACGCATATCTAAGCCAAGATGGGTGACACGGCTACCTGCAATGGTTACAATATTGTTGTTAAACCGGTGATTCCAAGGATGATTAAGTACCGATCAGTACAAGGATACTTACAAAAGATGGCAGAAGTCATAGCATTGATTTGCCGCTTTAAGCCAGTCAGCTCTTCTGCCACTGGTTTAAGGGCCGCTTCAGCATCCTCTGCCTGCTTTAGCAAATTGGCTTTTTCAGCCTCCCAGTCTGCCCGCTCGCCTTTGAAGCCATCCTTCAATTGCTCCATGGCTGTTAAAGCGCCCTTCAACTCATCTTTGGCCTTTGAAGTTTCGGCTTGCTGGGACTTGATATTTTCCTGAAGATCGGCGATTTGAGAATCTTTGTTGGTCAAGTCAGCCTGTAAAAAACAGACAATAAGTTGGTGATACTGTTTTCAAAGTCCCAAGCACATAGCAAGTTATGCCCTTGGCACTTGGGGGCTAATGCGGATTGATTTGTTCTCCAATGATATTTTAAGTCCCAAGCATACAACAGGTTATATACTTGGCACTTGGGGTCTAATGCATATTGGATCAATTCAAGGTTATCAAGTTTTACTGCATGAACTGTATCATGTTAATGATTGAAAGGAATTCTGATGTATAATCCGGATTATCCTAACAGTATAAACCGGTTTATCGGGGCTACACAAGCAAAATCCAATCTTCTCCTACTATAAGTCCCGTTTCACATTCATATTGATGAACCAGCCCTTGGGGATACTAGAGTTGACAATTGAAGCAGGATATAAGGAAAAACAAGTTAGTCAAAGGAACAGATATTTACCTCATATCGCTCTTTCATCAGGTTTACTAAACCGGCTTCATAATCACGGCTGGTATACAAACGGTTTAGATATCCAGAGTGGATGTCCTGAGCAGAGAGGTGGGCATAGCTTGACAAGTCAGTTTTCCACTTGCCCTTGTCCGCAGCAGAAAATTCTTCTTTTGCATTGTGCTTCGATAAAGCGACAGGATTGCCAGGAGTGGTATGGCCAAAGCCAGTAATCACAACATCATCTGTCGTGCCTTCAGCAGTCTTGTCTGGGCTTGGCGGTTTAGCAGATGCCTTTGCTGGGCTTGGTGGATCGGCAACTGGGTTGGCGGATCAGCATGCTGGCTTGTTGGATTTATTTCTGGTGGATCAACAAAAGTATCCTGACCCTGAGGTATCGGGTCATCTAGAGCAATGTCAGCATTTTGATCAAGAGCTTCTGAGGTCCTCTCCGGTTCAGTGGTCGGATTATCATCAATCGACATAGTCAGTTTGGCTTTCTTGCTAAGTCTGGCTTTGGCACTAAAAAGAACAAATACAGAGGTTAGTACAATAAACCGGTGCAAGGGAGCAAAACTTAGTCTACTATGCTTATCCAGGGACGGTCTTGAGAGGAGGCATCTGTGTAGTCGATGAATCGCCAGAGGAGGAATTGGAAGTTCCCTGGTAATTCAAGTCAGACGGATTAAGAGGATATCGGAAGTAACCCACCTTGGGATAAAGTTTATTAGAAGTACAAGAGACCTCTTGACGACACTTGCGAACCGGGGAATATGGTAAACCGGAAGAGGTAACCACTTGACCACTATGCCGGGTTGTGCGGCGAGCTTCTTGCTGTTATGTCTTCAAAGAAAAGTGCGGACCCAAATGAGCAAGAGGGTGTGAACGTTTTACTTTCCGGACTAATCGACGAAGTTTTGGTACTGGCACATGATTTGAATCAGAGGATAGAACAATTACCTCTGCATCACCAGCGTGGCTAGCTTTCGCATCATCTTGATAATAATCATTGTCAATGAGGTGTATGAAAAAAGAACCAAGAGAATCTAATTCTACCTCTGAGTCTGGGTCATCAAGCTCTTCATCATTGGCCATATCAGAGGGTTCGGCGGTTTTCTTCTTCGCTGGCTTCTTTATAGCCTTAGTCTTGCTGCGGGGTGCTCTTGCCGGCTTATCCTAGGGCTTGGCTGGTTTATCTTGAGATTTCTTCTTCCAGAAAGGATCATCACCCTGCACAGATGGATAACAAATTATAAAGGGATATTTAAGAAAGGACAGATTAAGGTAAAAATGAGACAATTCTTATAGCTGGCGGTTTATTGGAAGTGCAGAAGGGACTAAGCCCTACTTGACTGTAGACAGCTTCCGGTTCATTCAGTATTTTCTTAACAACTTCAGTAACTTCATCTTCTGTTAGCTGAATATCAATATGATGTTGACGATCTTTTAAGTCCCCTGTGTACTCACACATTAAACCGGGGCGCCGGCTTAAAGGCAGAACGCTCCAAGATATCCAGCAACGGACGAAGTCAACACCTGTTAAACCATTTGCCATAAAGGCCTTGAATTTTGAGAGTTATGGTGCATAGGTGGATCGTTCCTTGGCAGTCAGCCTCTGAGGGAACGGATGAGTATTGCTAAGAGGGTGAGAGCGGTAACCCGGTAGAGGATTTTCGCCAGCTAGAGATGTGTCTTTGCAATAAAACCAAGTCTGATTCCAGTCCTTGGGGTGGCTATGAAGCTTGGCGTGAGGGAAATTGACATCTCTCCTGTTTTGAACTGCCATCCCACCAAGCTCAGTGTTGGGTTTGTCTGTGAATTCTGTGCGACGGTTCAAATAAAAGAAATCTCTGAACAATTCAACTGTGGGTTCTTCTTGAAGATAGCCCTCACAAAACACATGGAAATCGCATATATTGGACACAGAGTTTGGTCCAATATCTTGAGGGTGGAGTTGGAAGCAAGCAAGAACATCATGGAAGAACTTTGATCCGGGTGGGCTGAACCCTCGATTCAGATGATCAGTAAAAACAACCACTTCTCCATCCTGAGGCTCAGGAGGATTTTCTAAACCGGGGACTCTCCAGTGGATGGTTTCCTTGCTTGCTAAAGCGCCAGTCACAAGATACCCAGTCAATTGCTCTTCAGTAACCCGGGAAGGGACCCAATTGCAAGCATAAAACGTCTTGGCCATTTGAACAGGAAGCTGGAAAAGAGGACCAAGGCTGGTTTAAGGTTTTGAATGATGCAGACAATTCGGTTTAAAGACAGGAAAACAAATTGAAACCTATGCGCATGATAACCCGGAATTTTATATCAAGGATGAGTTGGCGGTTTACAAAGAGGGATAATGGTACCTGGCGGATTATCATTTTCTACAAAGTATAAACCGCCTACAATGGTGTGGAAGTTACAAATATGAAAAATTCCTAAGTGTTGTACAAACAGATTTCACAAGTGGGTGTTGTAATTTTGGATCTACCACAGTTGTAAAAAGGAGATAAATTTTAAACCTAAAGTCGTGACAGCGAAGGAACATATATGCTTAGATGGGACCTTATGCAGAGAAGGGTATTTTCTGTGATTGGAAACGAAGGCTAAACTACTGTCGCCTCGCCTTTACTATCAGATTCAGATCAAGCTATGCGATCTAAAAGAAGAAAGCGAGGAACGGTGAAGAACACGGATGAACGACAGAAACCCTAATGCAGATCTGTTAAATGAGAAGAGAAGTACTTACTGACGCTGCTGAACAGCGGAGGAGGCGTCGCGTTTCTCTGGTCCGATCAGGTTGATGCAGCGGCTGTTGGCGGTGCGGAAGCGAAGGTCAACGGCGGCGGCTGTGCTCGAAGCTCTAAGGCGACGCGAGGAAGACGATGAGGTGAAAAGGCACGAAGGGGAAAGGAAAGAATGAACCTTGGCCATATTTATAAGGCGAAGAGATAAGTGACAGGCGCAGGAATCGAGGAACCAAAATATGGATATCTGACACAGTTGTCGCCTCGGTTTTCAGAGGGTCATTAATGAAAAGGATATATTTACAGGTTTTTTTATAAACAAATGACGTCATGGTGATTTATTATAATCTTAGAAGATGACATCACGGTGGTTTACCAAGTTCATATGGAGGAGACGTCATGGCGGTTTACAAGGATCATACGAGGATGTTCAAGGAGTTTTCCCTAAATGTTGAAGATTGACATGAACAGGTTCAAATCAATCTGGGGCCTAATGTTGGGGATATAACTACTGAGTATAAACCGCCCAGGAGGGGCCGGGTTATGCTCATCCGTATTGAAGCCCATGAAGATAAGGAATATGGTGCTTTACTAATGAAGCTTAGAGGCCTAGGGCCCAAGGGCAGATTAGGGCCCATAGTCATAAACCGCCATGAGACATGTAACTTGTGTTGTAAGTTAGGGAAAGGTAGAAACCGAGGCGGATATGTGTATGAGCCGGCCTCGGTGTTCTATAAACCGCCGGGCGTCAACCTGTGTATATAAAAGGGACGACCCAGCGGCGGTTGAAGGACAAGAAACAACGACTCGAGAGATAGGTAAAGCGGATTCGCTCCCTGCTCATCGAGACCCCATCAATTCCACCACAACTGGATCATAGGCTTTTACCTTCACCACAAGGGGCCGAACCAGTATAAATTCCCCATGTCCTTTGTTCGGTTTAACCCCTTTAAGCTAATCTCATTGCGATGGATCCACGACTAAGTCCTCTCACTAGGACATATGACATGTTAATTCCACGACAAAGTTGCTACAGAACCTCGTAGCTCAATCAGAGCACGATCCGCACCAGACTGGTATGGTAATCCTATTCTGGAAGTCATGTTACTTGACCATGACGAACCTACGAACTATGAAGAAGCTATGATGAGCCCAGATTCTGATAAATGGCTTGAGGCCATGAAATATGAGATAGGATCCATGTATGAGAACAAAGTGTGGACTTTGGTGGATTTACCCGATGATCGGCGACCCATAGAGAATAAACGGATCTTCAAGAAGAAGACTGACACTGATGGTAATGTTACTGTCTATAAAGCTCGACTTGTCGCAAAAGATTTTCGACAAGTTCAAGGAGTTGACTACTATGAGACTTCCTCACCCTTAGCGATGCTTAAGTTTGTCCGAATGATGTTAGCAATTGCCGCATTTTATGATTATGAAATCTGGCAAATGGATGTCAAAACTGCATTCCTAAATGGATTTCTTAAAGAAGAGTTGTATATGATGCAACCAGAAGGTTTTGTCGATCCTAAAGGTGCTAACAAAGTGTGCAAGCTCTAGTGATCCATTTAAGGACTGGTGCAAGCATCTTGGAGTTGGAATATACGCTTTGATGAGGTGATCAAAGCATATGGTTTTATATAGACTTTTGGAGAAGCCTGTATTTACAAGAAAGTGATTGTGAGCTCTATAGCATTTCTAATATTATATGTGGATGACATATTGTTGATTGGAAATGATGTAGAATTTCTGGATAGCATAAGAGGATACTTGAATAAGAGTTTTTCAATGAAAGACCTTGGTGAAGCTGTTTATATATTGGGCATCAAGATCTATAGAGATAGATCAAGACGCTTGATAGGACTTTCACAAAGCACATACCTTGATAAAGTTTTGAAGAAGTTCAAAATGGATCAGTCAAAGAAAGGGTTCTTGCCTGTGTTACAAGGTGTGAAGTTGAGTCAGACTTAATGCCCGACCACTGCAGAAGATAGAGAGAAAATGAAAGTCATTCCCTATGCCTCAGCCATAGGTTCTATCATATATGCTATGCTGTGTACCAGACCTGATGTGTGCCTTGCTATAAGTTTAGCAGGGAGGTACCCAAGTAATCCAGGAGTGGATCACTGGACAACGGTCAAGAACATCCTGGAGTACCTGAAAAGGACTAGGGATATGTTTCTCGTTTATGGAGGTGACAAAGAGCTTGTCGTAAGTGGTTACGTCGACGCTAGCTTTGACACTGATCCGGATGACTCTAAGTCACAAACCGGATATGTATTTATATTGAATGGTGGAGTTGTCAGTTGGTGCAGTTCCAAGCAGAGCGTCGTGGTGGGATCTACGTGTCAAGCGGAGTACATAGCTGCTTCGGAAGCAGCAAATGAAGGAGTCTAGATGAAGGAGTTCATATCCGATCTAGGTGTAATACCTAGTGCATCAGGTCCAATGAAAATCTTTTGCGACAATACTGGAGCAATTGCCTTGGCGAAGGAATCCAAATTTCACAAAAAGACCAAACACATCAAGAGACGCTTCAACTCCATCTGAGATTTGGTCAAGGAGGAGACATAGAGATTTGCAAAATACACACAGATCTGAATGTGGCAGACCCGTTGACTAAGCCTCTTCCACGAGCAAAACATGATCAGCACCAAGACTCCATGGGTGTTAGAATCATTACAATGTAATATAGATTATTGACTCTAGTGCAAGTGGGAGGCTGAAGGAAATATGCCCTAGAGGCAATAATAAAGTTGTTATTTTATATTTCCTTATTCAATAAATGTTTATTGTTCATGCTAGAATTGTATTAACCGGAAACTTCATACATGTACATAGACAAAACACCGTGTCCCTAGTATGCCTCTACTAGACTAGCTCGTTGATCAAAGATGGTTATGTTTCCTAGCCATGGACATGTGTTGTCATTTGATGAACGGGATCACATCATTAGTGGAATGATGTGATGGACAAGACCCATCCGTTAGCTTAGCATAATGATCATTCAGTTTTATTGCTACTGCTTTCTTCATGTCAAATACATATTCCTCCGACTATGAGATTAAGAAACTCTCGAACACCGGAGGAATGCTTTGTGTGCTATCAAACATCACAACGTAACAGGGTGATTATAAAGATGCTCTACAGGTATATCTGAAGGTGTTTGTTGGGTTGGCATAGATCGAGATTAGAATTTGTCACTCTGAGTATCGGAGAGATATCTCTGGGCTCTCTCGGTAATGCACATCATATGAAGCCTTGAAAGCAATGTGACTAATGAGTTAGCTACGGGATGATGCATTACGGAACAAGTAAAGAGACTTGCCGGTAACGAGATTGAACTAGGTATGAAGATACCGACGATCGAATCTCGGGCAAGTAACATACTGATGACAAAGGGAATAACGTATGTTGACATAGCGGTTCGATCGATAAATATCTTCGTAGAATATGTGGGAACCAATATGTGGATCCATTTCCTGCTATTGGTTATTGACCTGAGAGGTGTCTCGGTCATGTCTACATAGTTCTCGAACCCGTAGGGTCGACACGCTTAATGTTCGTTGACGGTTTCACTACAAAAAAAAGACACATCCGTGACATTTTGGGTCGAACGATTTTTTTCTGTCATACATATGACACTTCTATGACGATAATTGTGACAAAACCCGGTATCATCATAGATGTGGTGGGTTCCTACTTCTATGACAAAAAATCATGAAAGAAAATGGGCTTTTCGTCCTGGGCGGGCCGGAGACGCAGCTGCATGACATTCTTTGGGCCGTCCATGATGGAAAAAACTGTGGTAGAAGCAAGGGGGAGGAAAATTTCGGGGAGTTGCCGGTTACGGTGGGAGGTCGGGGGCCGAGCGATGCGTGTTTCTCTCGTACGTACGCGCGTGTGTGCGAGGCATTGGCTCTAACTGAACCCGAGCGAGGCGTTGGGCTCTAACTGAACCCGAGCGATTGCACTGCAGGCTATGCGTTATTGAACCCCAGAGATCGATCGATGGCTGTTAACTGAACCCGATGGAGCGATTCCTTCACTACTACTGCTAACTAAAGCCGATCGATTGGATGAACAGTGAGCGTTGCGGGGGGGGTTGGATGAACAGTGAGCGGTGGCGTTGCCTCTGGATGAACATGACCCCATGGTGTGGAGGGCTGGATGAACAGTCGACGGTGGAGGGGTGGCCGTGGAGGGGTGGTTGAACAGGACCACGTGGTGTGGAGGGTTGGATAAAACAGTAGACAGTGGAGGGGTGCCCGTGGAGGGGTGGTTGAACAGTAGTCGGTAGAGTAGCGCGCGGTGGAGGCTGGATGAACAGGAGCCCGTGGAGGCTGGAGGCGGTCGACGGTAGCCCGTGGAGGCTAGAGGAGGTCGACGGTGGAGATGAACAGTATCCCGTGGAGTCCCATTTTGCGATACGCCACACCCCTCCCGATGAACAGGACCCCCGTTTCGACCGTAGCGCTCCAACACAAGTCCGTTTCGTCCGTTTTGCGGTATGCCACACCCCTCCCGATAAACAGGACCCCCGCTTCAACCGTAGGAGGTTAGTTTCATCCATTTTGCGGTACGCCACACCCCTCCCGATCAACAGGACCCCCGTTTCGACCGTAGGAGGTCCATTTCCTCCGTTTTGCGGTACGCCACACCCCTCCTGATCAACATGACCCCCGTTTCGACCGTAGGAGGTCCATTTCCTCCGTTTTGCGGTACACCAGGCCCCTCTCGATCAATAGGACCCCGTTTCGAACGTGGCCGGTCGAACACAAGGCAGTTTCCTCCGTTGCGCGGTACGCCAGGCCTCATTTCCATCGCTTGTTCCGTCCGAGCCCTCCCGATGAACACGACCACGCATTCCATTCCGACCCAGCCGGTTGGCTCCCCATGAACATGACGATGACACTGTTTCTCCGTTCCGACCCAGCCATGTACGTATGCACGATAGGCGTTAGAGACCCTGCCCGTATGTACGTACGTGGCCATATTTTCTTTCTTGCACCCTCGCCGCTGTACGTACGTGTACATGCTACGTGTGCACCTCTACTACGACACGTGTGTGCCTCTACATCCACCAATATATATGTACGTACACGTTCATGACTAGAATGACAATGCTACATACGCT
This sequence comes from Triticum aestivum, assembly GCF_018294505.1. Classification (NCBI taxonomy): domain Eukaryota; kingdom Viridiplantae; phylum Streptophyta; class Magnoliopsida; order Poales; family Poaceae; genus Triticum; species Triticum aestivum. Next base: position 484,476,258 of record NC_057798.1, read on the forward strand.
TCGACCAGGTGGGTCCCGACTGTCAGGCACTTCCTTGCGTGCGAAGATGTAGCTGGTGGGTCCCAACAGTCAGGGGGGCGAATCGTTTTTTTCAGACGCACTTCTTTGCGTGCGAAGATGTAATTGGTGGGTCCCAGCAGACAGGGGGAAACATTTTTTCGCTAAATACGGTGGCCCGTCCGGTGGGTCCCCGCTGTCAGGTGGAGGAATAATTATTTTGCACGTAATAAGGAGGCACTTCCTTGCTGCAGCCGTGGACCCAGCTATCAGCCTCTCCACGTATAGTCCACGTCCGATGGAAGCCATTCCTTAACCATGTTGACCACGCCGCGCCAAGAGCACCAGGGCGGTGGACGACGGCGAGGCCTAGGAAGGGGACGACGCAGAGCCGGGGAAGACGCGGCAGTGGATGCCCATGCATAGAGGAGTACGAGGGTTCACTGGTTCGCTGCGGTGTGAGGCTGCCGTCGCCGCAGAATAACAGGGGGTGTGGGTGAGTAGAGGGATGGCCTGGCCAGTGGTGGGAGTAGTAGGGGGCGGTGAGGCCTCCGCCGCATTGCAGACGGCCACGGGAGGCAGGAGCACGAGGCACGACCGGCGTTGGTTTGGGCGGCTGGAGCAAGAAGACCAGAGGTTGAAAAAGCACTACGGTCGTTGGATGGACATCGTACGGTCACTGGAGCTAGAATCATGCATATTGACTAAGTTGACAAAGCCCTCCGTCCCTGTCAACTTAGTAGGCCCACAAGTCAGCCTGCCACTATACTGGGTCCCAGCTAACAGGGGGAGTATTCATTTTTTGTGCGTAATAAGGAGGCACTTCCTTGCGTGCAAAGATATAGCTAGTGGGTCCGAGCTGTCAGCGGCGGTAACGTTTTTTTTTGCGAAATACTGAGGCCCTTTCGGTGGGTCCCTGATGTCAAGTGGATGAATCAATATTTTGCGCGTGATAAGGAGGCATTTCCTTGCGTGCGGCCGTGGACCCAGCTGTCGGCCTCCCATGTACAGTCCACTTCAGATGCATGTCGGTCGTTAACCACGTTGACCAGGCCACGCCGAGAGCACCAGGGTTGTGGACGACGGTGAGGCCTAGGAAGGGAACGACACGGAGGCAGGGAAGACTCAGCAGTTGTTTCCCACGCGGAGGGGAGTACGACTGAACGAGGGTTTACTGGTTCGTCTGCTGTCGCCGGAGAATAACAGCAGGTGTGGGTGAGTAGAGGGATGGCTAGGCCAGCGATGGGAGTACGGTGGGGCGGTGAGGCCTGCACAGCAGCACAGCCGGCCGCGGGGAGGAGGGAGTAGGCAGTCCCGCCGGCGCTTGTTTGAGCGGCTGGAGCAGGAAGAGCAGAGATTGAAGAAGCACGACGGCCGTTGGATGGCCACCCAACAGTCACTGCTTGTGCATCAACCTTTTTTTTAGGAAAGCCTCAAATCTGTGGAAAACAACATACAGCCCATCTGCCATTATTTCTAATAATTTACAGCCCATTTGCTAATTCTTAAGGTTTTTTTGAGCCCATATTCTTTTTGTTAGCATTACAGCCCATATTGTGGCCACGGTTAAAAAATTATACGAAATTTTGCATATTTCAGTGTGGTCCGAACTGTTTTTAATCCCGAAATTTTGACTCACATTCAAATTGATTTTAAAACTAAATGTATATCAATATAAAATCCAACAAATTCTCCATGCATAAAAATTAATGTAATTTAAAATCTCGAAATGAAAAAAAAAAGATATTTGAAACTAATTGCCGCTTTGATGTGTTTTAAAAATGTACAACCCATTTCTCATTACTGATGGGCCATTTTCTCGGCCAGCCGAATGAAAGCTCTCCTCGTCTTGAAAGATTTGCAGCCCAACAGGCCTGACAAAGTGACTTACTTGGCAAATCACAAAAAAACTAGGTTGTGGCCGTGGACCCAGCTATCAGCCTCTCCACGTACAGTACTCTTCTGATGGAAGTCTTTCCTTGACCACGTTGACCACGCCGCATGGAGAGCACCACGGCGGTGGACGACGGTGAGGCCTAGGAAGGGGACAACGCAGAGCCGGGGAAGACGTGGCAGTGGAAGCCCGCGCGGAGAGGAGTACGAGGGTTCACTGGTTCGGCTGCGGTGTGAGCCTGCCGTCGCCGCAGGGCCTGGCCAGCGGTGGGAATAGTAGGGGGCGGTGAGTCCTCCGCGGCAGCACAGCCGGCCACGGGAGGCAGGAGCATGAGGCACGACCGGCGCTGGTTTGGGCGGTTGGAGCAAGAAGACCAGAGGTTGAAGAAGCACTACGGCCATTGGATGGACATCGTACGGTCACTGGAGCTAGAATCGTTCATATTGACTAAGTTGACAAAGCCCTTCGTCCTCGTCAACTTAGTAGGCCCACAAGTCAGCCTCCCACCAAGGTGGGTCCCAGCTAGCAGGGGGGTATTCATTTTTTTGTGCGTAATAAGGAGGCACTTCCGGTGGGTTCGAGATAACAGCGGGGGGCATTTTTTCGCGAAATACGGTGGCCCGTCAGGTGGGTCCCAGCAGTCAGGGGGCAAACGTTTTTTTCCGCAAAATACGATGGCCCGTCTAGTGGGTCCCCGCTATCAGTTGGAGGAATCATTATTTTCCACGTAATAAGGAGGCACTTACTTGCTGCGGCCGTGGACCCAGCTGAGACTCTCCACGTACAGTATACTTCCGATGGAAGTCGTTCCTTGACCACGTTGACCTCGCCGCGTTCCGTTGCATGCATGCGTCCATGGGCGTGGTGCGTCCCCACTGTCAGCCTCTCACGTACAGTCATCTTCCGATGACTCTCGGTTGTTGACCACGTTGACCACACCGTGCCGAGCGCACCCAGACTGGAACGACCCAGAGATGGGGAAGACGGGGCAGTGGAGTCGCAGATAGAGAGGAGTGGGAAACTTCACTGGTTTGGGTGCACGGCAGCACAGCCGCGGTGCCGCCCACGGGAGACAGGAGCAAGAACAGAGGTTGAAGAAGGAGCCCGGCTGTTGGATTAACATCCAACAGTCCAGCTGCTAGAATCATTTGTTGATTAAGTTGACAAAGCTGTGCGTACACGTCCGCTTAGCAGGCCCACAAGTCAGTCACCAAATCTGATGGGTCCCAGCTATCAACGGGATGAATAATTTTTTTCGCAAAACAAGGAGGCACTTCCTTCCGTGCAAAGATACAGCCGGTGGGTCCCAGCTGTCAGGTGGAGGAAACATTTTCTTCAGCTTAATAAGGAGGAACTTTCCTTGCGTGCGACCATGGACCTCGTGGGTCCTAGCCGTCAGGCTCTCCACGTACATTCCTCTTCCAATGACTCTCGTTTGTTGACCACGCCGCACCGAACACAGCGAGGCGGTGGACGACGGCGAGGCCCCGGACGGGAATGACTCGGAGATGGGAAAACGCGGCAGTGGAGTCGCAGATTGAGAGGAGGAGAAGGGTTATAACTGGTTCTGTTGCAATTCATATCAAACTCAGGTTCACAGGACACGTTCATATTCATAGCCAACATTCACTATCAACAACTCAAAAGATTTTCATATATACACAAGCTCAGCATATCTGTGCATCCAAATGATTGATAGATCACACGACAATATTCATACATAATTCACAAAAAGATTCAGATATACACATGTTCAGTATTTTTATGCATCCAAATGATTGAGATCACAGCCAATATGATCCATGGACGAACTTTAATTACCTAGGGTACAGACTGGTAAATGGTGTTCAATCAGAGGTACTTCTTGCTAAAATTAGTTCTTGTACGAGTAAACTTTCGAGTACATAAGAGGCAGCACAGACAATCTGAACTTTGCTTGTAGGTTTATCCTCAAATAGTGGCCTCGTGCCGACGGAGGTTTGAGCAACTTGGCCACTACTTTCATCCAACTAGTTTACTGGCTCATCTTGGTCCTGTATCTCGCCAAAATTCTACATTGCAGACGAGAAAGGAGGCGGTTGAGAAAATGAACCACCCAAATTTTTTGTGCAGTTCAACTGAAATGGAGCATCCTTGGCGTGCAGACTGATTAAGTCCTAGATGAATATACGCGTCAACCAACTTGTCTGGAATCTTTAGACTCCATGCCATATAGTTCGCTACCATATGTGTCGATAACCAAAAGGCACAAGTTGGGACCAAAGACTGGACTGCGTTTTTCTGGGCTATGCACCAAGCAATATTTTTGGCGTTCACTCTCCTAATACTTGGAGTTTGACAATTGGTTGATGCCGGTTGATACTCGAATGAATATAGGCACTTCTTGTCAACATCGATGCTTGTCTGAGTGAACTTTGGAGTACATAGCAGCAGCATAAGTACCTGTCCATCTGATCATTTTGTGCAGTTCTACTGAAATCACCCGATGTAATGATTTGCATGCGAGTTCAGGCTCCAAATTACTCCTTTATGAAATCGACAAACAGTAGCACAATACCAAATTACCAATACATATGATAGGCACAATAATCAGGATAAAGACCAGTACCAACCTATGTGAGGTAGCATATCAATTACTATTTCCTTTGAATGGAAGCCGAGATAAGCCAAGCGACTGACAGCAAAGTAAGAAAGCAAGCGGAGATTAGCGACTGACAGGAAAGGACGGAAGCTATCGAGACAATGAAGCACCCAAAGTTTTTGTGCAGTTTCACCAAAATCGAGCATCCCTGTTGGCACATATATTGAGAGAGTGAGATTACTGTAATAGTGGGACTAGTTGATGAAACATACACTAACAAATAGAAGCACCCTCATTATCTTAATGGGTAAAGTTAGCAACATAGTAGTCTTGCTTAAAGAGAGGTATTAGTTTATTTAATCAGTGCCAATTAGCTCAAATCAACACTCAAAGCATCGCCATTTATCATAGGTTGCAAAACTTAAAAGTGCAAAGATAAAAGAGTTTCTCATGACAGTAGCACGATACAAATAGAGATGACAGCAAACTAATATGGATGAAGACCTTAGGCCCATACCAACCTGAGAAAAAAAGCTTATTCATGTAGTCCCATAAGAGATGATAAAGCACACACTGGAATCACACAATAGTATATATTTTTGTGCACTTCAAATGTATGGTTGAAATCACTCTTGTTTACCAGTGCTGAGATTATATCGAAAGATTATCAAGAACTTCCAGCAGATTTAAAGCACTAGCTGGGATACAGTCCATTGTATTGTCTTGTGTAGTTCCACTAAAATGTATGATTGGCACAACATGATCCATGTTTGCATAAATAGGAACAAGGTGAAACCTTCATTAGCTTAGTGAGAAAGGATAGGAAGACATTAGCATATTACTCAAACAGTAGCATCAAATTCATGATGGACAATACACAAAATATTGCCTCATTGAACCAATGGCAATAAATTGACATGCAAAACAATAGCACTATTATGTCTTGACACTAATAATATTCCCTCCCTGCTCCACCACATGATTCAGCATAGGGTCCTACTAAAGATTTGTTTAACTCCAACAGGAAAATTAGGCAGTAATAAATTAGTGGTACTTAAGTGCTCCTAATTAATTAAGTGAGACAACAGAAGTGGAAGGGCTCCCTGGAGGATCGTCTCACATGTAAGGTAGTTGTTGCCGGAGCCCTTGAATAGCCTCGACTGAGGCCTCTGGCTTCAGCAAGATCGCCTTGGCACTGTTTATTCTTCTTCTTCCTCCTCTTCATGCTCTGTTTCTCTTTCTCCTCACCAGTTGGTGAAACCAAGTACATGATTGGCCTTCTAATTCAGAATTGGTTTTGTCAGTGAGGGAGTACAAGTGTACTAGTAAAAACAACATTATTTTCTCATGGCAGTCATAAAATAGAGATGAACACATGCATTAAATATCATTCTTACCTAAAGGAAGGTTATGGCGCCAATATGGATGATGAGGATTGGAACACAGATCTCCCTTTGTGCATTTCCACCAAAATGAACCAACTGTTCCATCTGACATTCCAGTTAAACAGCACAAAAGTCACTTCTTTTAAGAAGAGTTTTGTGCAGTGCACCAAAAGGTCACAACAGCAACCAGGTGAATTGGATATCCCTGTTTGCACAAAAAGGCACAGAGGAAACAGTCAGAGTCTCAAACAATTACAGGCAAAAACATTTGGCCAAACTTGTCAGAGTCTCAAACAATTACAGGCAAAAACAGTGGCATGGCTTCATTTTTACCAGGGACATTATATTAAGAACAACTAAGGCTGCGTTCGGTTCACAGGTTTGGTGCAGGATTTTCGTAGGAACACAATTCCTACCGTATTCTTTCCCTTCCAACCGTTCGGAACATGGGAAAGGTGAATAGTGTTTCATAGGAAAGCTGGTCTGGTAGTACTGATTCCATCGGATTAGAAACATCCACGCACTGCTCATTGTTTGGGCGGAAGCCCGAGGCAGGCGCTCGCTGCCATGCGTTAGACAGGTTGTTGTGCTGTGTTTGCCGGAATAAAAAAATCAACCTATGTGTGGTACATGAGGTAAGGACAAGAGTAGTCACTGTGCAGCTGAATAAACAAATAGCATCTCATACTACCAAGCATGCTACTCTAAAAAAACAAATCTGTACATTTCGTAGTCCATCCGAACACATTCTCTTGAGAGTTTCCTCCGGTTCGTTGTTCCATAGTTTTATACCTACATTCCTTTCCTATTCCTCTATTTTCATCAAGACCTATGTTTTCTGCCCCTTTATTCCGACCGGAGCCTAAATATTTGGTATAAGGGCATGGGACAGTGGGTGCACCAGCAGTACAGCACCATGTACGTAAACATGGGCATAAAGTGGTGATTCGTAGTTTGTTGCCCCGAGAAACAAACATCCAAGAAACATATCTGGGTTGGTCCCATTTTTGTTCACTCTAGCCACCTACTCCTATGTGTGGATAGCAAATCTACTCCTGGTCATACCACTATGTACAGCGTTACCCCTATATTTCCCTTTTCAACCAAGAGACCGGTTGGATGACCAGTCTGTACTAATTTCATCCCCTTTCCTTCCTGTTTGTACCAAGTCCGATGTACATACTAAATTCCCCCACCCCCATTTTATTTTAATGACAAGTATTTTCGGACGGAGGGAGTACAATATTCGACTCCATGAAGTAGCTTTACCTCTAACAATAGAAAAAAAATAGGTGATGTTGGACCATCCGGTCGAGAGGGGCTGAGAGGTAGAAAATGATGCACATGCAGCAACGTAGCGAGCTGGCGAAGTAGAGCTAAGGTGGTTTCGAACAAAGATATACCTGAAGGTCGTCGGGATGTGGATAGGTGGGCGGCGGGAGGCCGGATCCGCCCACAGGCAACGACGAAGGGATCGGAGGACCTCCCGCACCGGCGCTCGGAAAGAGATAACGATGCGGCCGGCAGTGGGTCTCCTCCCTCGCTGTCGACGACGGCCTAAACGCTGCCCCTCCTCCCCTTCACCGGCGGAGGGGGATACGTCCTGATCTGTAACCGGCGATGAGGATAGAAAGCCAGTGTTTTTTGAAGGGAGAAAGACAGGGTTACTACCCCTATCTTGTTTAGATCTAGAGAGGATGAGAGTGTGTGAATAGAGCAGCCCTAGCAAGCAAGCACAGAGGCTCCGGCCTATATATAAGTAGTGGGGTAGTTTTCCTTTTTCACTCCATCAAAACAATCGTTTAAAATTGTGTACTACTACATGCCAGGTCGCGGTTTTTTTTAGTTGTTGATTGTTTTTTGAGATAGCTACCCGCTTGTTCCAAGTGGTGTTCGGTGTGCCAGGTCGCACTTTGTATCGTTCAAGTCTGGTAGTACTACAAGTCCCTCCATTAAATGAACAACCACCCCCTCGTAAAAATTGTGAACAAGCCCATGGCTAAAATTAGCGGAAACGTGGGTTGCCCCAACATGCACTATTATTTATATTTTCTACTCCCTCCATTCCTAAATATAAGTCTTTTTTATTAGCCACACCTAAGACAAGAATTTTTTTTATTAGCAGTGAACCCCACATGTCATAGACACAAAAATTGTGGCAAGATTCCCTTAGGCAAGCCAAAGTGTGTCTAACAATTTGAGCAACTCAGGTTAGGCAAGTGTGGCAAGTGTGGGAAAAATAATGTGGCAACATAAGACAAACATAGTCACAATCCAAATAGCCCCGTGATTTTTTGTGACATGCATGAAAATCTGGTTAGTTAAATTTATAGTCAAAATTTGGCAAGGTGCATCAAATTAACACATGCAAGTATCAAAAGGAAAGTCACGGCATGCATGCATGCGTTGTACTCCCTCCTTTTCCAAATATAAGTCTTTTTAGAGATTCCAACAAGTGACTACTCCCTCCATTCCTAAATGTAAGTCCTTTTAGGGATTCCACTACAAACTACATACGGATGTATATAGACATATTTTAGAGTGTAGATTCACTCATTTTGTTTTGTATGTAGTTCATAGTGAAATCTCTAAAAAGACTTATATTTTGGAACAGAGGGAGTACATACGAAGCAGAATATGTCTACTCCTACATACGAAGTAGCCCATTTGAAATGTGTAAAAAGACTTTTATCAAATGCAGTGCTTTGATGTGTCGCATCAACTCGTACAAGCCCGAGAAATTTGATTACTACGACGCCCTCTCCCTCGCGGACTGAGCTCCGGTGCCTTAACTGCACCTGCCTTTGGCTGCATGACAGGTGGGCCAACCACCTGTTGGGCCCACCTGTCATGGACGCAAAGGCAGGAGCAGTAAGTAGAAGCTTTCGCTACATGCTATCCCTCCCGCACGAGGTGGACGGACATGCAGCAGTGGATTCAATACTATAGAAGTATGAGTAACATCATTGTTCGTCTTCTTGAAGAGGCGAAGAGCCAAGTGCAAACCGAACATGGCAGTTGCGAACGCTCGCGTGGTGCGGTTCCTTGGAGTACTAGCCAGGCTCTTGCATGAGACAAAATTGCTATTGTTTAACAATTAAACTCCATTATCCATTGGTTGATACTCATTCTGCATAGGTCCACGCGCTTAGCTTCCATGCAATGAACTGGCCACTACAAGTCATTAAAAGCATGCACACCTCTCATCTCTTATTGGTTGATACGTATGTCAAGAAACAAGAAACAAGGTAGAAGTTAATGCACCGCGCCTAAGTGTTTTGGGACTATTTGGTTTTCGTAAGATGACTTACACACCTAGACGGAGGGAGTAGTATAGACCTGTAAACCGAAAAGGAGTATTTGCCTTTCTAGAGATTTCAACAAGTGACTAGACTTCGGCTCAAAAAAAATAAGTGACTAGACTACACCGTGTGTAGTACCCCCTCCCTTCCGGATTATAGGGCTCAAATCTCAAATCTCATGAACCAAGGCATTTTGTGATTGGAGGAATGTATCTTGTACTTTACAAAACTACCCTAATTAAACTCATGCATTAATTACGTAGTTCTCTCGTTTTCCTCTCCGCCTTGGTTGCGGTGCACAATATTGAGAGAGTGCTTGGGTACTTTTTAGTCTCATGACTAAAAGTAGTGGGACTAAAACTTGTTAGCCTCATCCATGCTTGGATCCAAATACTAAAGGGACTAAAATCAAGTTAATGACATTTCAAAGCATCCGGGCCCACGTGCTATCCACCAAATCACAGCGAGGTGCTACAGTCAAGACTCACCTGTCACCCAGGTGTGGCCGTCATGACCCGTCATATCACAAAACCCACACCTTTACCAGTAGTGGTAAGGTGGCCTCCAAGTTGGACTGGATGAAGCAACCATCATTTCATTGGAACGCTCGTTCAAGCCCTTTCTTCCCTTTCTTGAAGAAAACCTCACTCCAGGCTACTCACTTCTGCCATTTTTCTTCTCTATCGACGAAGGAAAGGTGGGAGAATCAGTTATGCTGCTGTATTTTCATTCCAATAATCTTCTTTTTGCAAAGCATCGACTGATTCTCACATCCTATTCTTTTCCCGTTTTCATTGCGATTGTGGTTTCCTTTCGATTGCTTTTTGTTTGTCAGTTCATTGATGGATCCTGGAGCACTAGGCAAAGAGTTGCCGACAGACAACCCACTGGAGACAGCGATCTCCAGGAAGCGAGCACCGACCAACGAGTTGACCATGTTGGCGGGCCAACCCATGGAGACGAAGAACTCCAAGAAACAAGCACTGGCCAAAGAGTTGAGGACGTTGGCGGACGAACTCCTCAAAGAAAGTTGGAAGAACAACAAGGGCCCCACCGTGCCTACCCCAGGAGCTCTGATTTCCACCTATGTGAGGCTCAAGACCGAGTTTGAGGAGATAGTCGCTGTTGAGAAGCAGTATTCCCCTGGCAAGGTGATGGCCCCCATCGAGGACGAGGAGATGGCCTCCGGAGGGATGAGATCCCCCGATGAGCTGCACAAGGTAAAAAATAATGGCTTATTACCATAGTTGTGGTTTTTGATTATTTGCAATGTGCTTGCTTTTTGATTATTTGTAATGTGCTTGCTAATATGTTAGTGTTGTGCAGGTGCCGGTGGTTGTCCTTGATGATTCCGATGCCGTGGCCCGTCCTGTTGGCATCGCCCCGGAGATCGATTCCGATGTCGCTGTCCATCCTGTGGACATCGCCCCAGAGATCGATTCCAATGTCGCGGTCAGTCCTATGGACATTGCCCTAGAAATCGATTCCCATGCCGTTGTCCGTGATGTGGTCATTGCCCGAGAGATCGATGACAAGAAATAGTTGGTCGCGCTAATCCTTCAGGGTAGTTTGCATTGCCCTGTGTTTAATTACCAGAACGATGCGTGTTATCAAACCATCTTAGGGCTAGTGCACTGTCTTGTGTGGGCGGATCTTGCTACTTTTGTTTGATAGTGAATCATGCAATGAATCATGCGAACCCTCTCCGAGTTATGGAAACAGATGTATCCTCACCAGCTTTTGATGTAATATATGGCATGCTTAGATGTAAGTTTGAACCGTTTATCATATCAGCAGGGCTTGTTTGATGATTCTTGGTGTTAGTAGGCTAGCTACCGTGCGAGCTATAGTACTTGCAAAACACTCAGCGAAGAGAAACGTTGGGGCTGATGAGCTCGTGGTACGCTTATACTTATCCCTCGTCGATCGACCAATAGCCCTAGCTCCTAAAATTGTAGGCTTAGCAATTGATCAGACAATAGTCGACATACATTCAGGCCTCATTTGGTTCATAGGGTAGGAAAATCGTAGCAAAAGTACAGAGAACGTGCAACACAAAATCATAGCAGTGTAGAGACGTACTCCCTCCGTTCCAAAATAGATGACCTAGGCGGGCTAGTTTGGCCTAGTGTGTTTCAGTGATATGACGTGGTACGGTGTCGTCCAGTCTTTGCGTGTGGTAGCAGTATTGCGGGTACAGTAAGTTTTCTTGAAGAAGCAGAATTCAATGAAGTCATGATGGTTCCTTCATCCGAACAACTTACGGTGGGAAAGGTTGGGCCTGCGATATGACCGGGGTAGACCAGGATAATTTTGTGCATGGCAGGTGGACCAGGATGGTCGACGTCCCACATGTCGGCGAATGAAAGTATTCTTTTTGATATAGAGGACGAGCAACGAGTATTCATTGTTTATTTTTGATGAAAGCTATTGTCTCCACTGTTACTCCTTGACTTTGTCAATGCCTCTCTCTCCTCCACATAAGCAGGGACTACTTGCTATGCATGCAGCGGGCAGCTGGTGTCTTGAGGGGCCAGGGCGGTGAGAGCGGGCTCCGGAAGCGGTCCGGACTCCAGCATGGCCCACCTCACATTATCACCATATATTTCTTGGAGTCAGTGCGCGGCAGGCGGGCGATCTCTTCTCCCACCCCCGTTTCTCTCTTCTCAGCCGACGCCCGCCGAGCGATTAGATTTTGGCTATCGACGGTTTATTCAATTATGGTCCCACATGTCAGTGAAATTGCAAGACAAAGCGTGTCCCCTTTGGTGAGCGGCGTGCGAGCCGGACTGTCGGGGTTGCGACGCGTATGAGTCGTAAGTGTGCCGCCTTTTCCTTTAGAACTTGTGAAGCGTAACATTTTCGCGCGATCGATTGATAGAAATCCAGAACAAAATGACGAGGGCGGTGCTTTCCCGCTCGTTAGGCGGGCTAGTTCGAGTGATATGACATGCTACAGTGCCATCCACTTGCTCCATTTTTATGTAAGCAAGAGTTTACACTCGTACGCGGGAGGAGTGCGAAACACCGCGGATCTGATTTTGATCGAGGGATAACTGTTCCCTGCCAAATGATGGAGGATTGTTAGCGATTATAGCATGATAGCTAGGGCATCTCCAGCGCTGGCCCACAAATTGACACCGGCATCTGTCCGAGGACACTGATGGATGCCATCTGATGCTGCCTGCATACCTTTCGACAACTATATGAACTAACCGGACGAAATTCGTGCAAACAAAGCAAATTTCAAATTAACCGGATGAAATTCATTACATTTCAAAAACTTTTCCTACAAACTGGACGAAATTCATTACATATTTCGCACAAACCGTACTAAACCTACTGTAAACCTAATCTAAACAATCGCCGGCGCCCGACCACCAAGTCCGGCCATGAACTCGAGAAAGCCGGCCATTGCCTTTGCCTCCTCCTCATCCGCCTCGATAACCTCCTCCTCCGGCCGGAGCACAAGGTTATGAAGATTTCTGCCTCCACGTCACCGTCAAGCGGCTAATCGACCGCCGATGCTTACCCCACCAAGCTTGGCATCGACTGAGTGGAGTAGCGGTGGCCTTCCCGGGTCCAGAGCGGCGGCGACCTACCATGTACTACTCTTCCTCGCTGCCGGCTGTGCCCGCGCACGCGCGCTTGCTTCGTGGTCGTGGCAGCGGAGGGCGGCCCGGGGGGTGCCGGCGATCTCCTTCATTTGCTCCTGTGGCAGTACGTCGAAGAGAGCTTTGGAGCGCGCCCGGAGCGGAGCCGCCGATCTCCCTTGTCTGCTCCTGCGACAGTACGTCTGAGGGAGTCCTGGATTAGGGGGTGTTCGGATAGCCGAACTATCACCGTTGGTCGGACTCCTGGACTATGAAGATACAAGATTGAAGACTTCGTCCCGTGTCCGGATGGGACTTTCCTTGGCGTGGAAGGCAAGCTTGGCGATACGGATATATAGATCTCCTACCATTGTAACTGACTCTGTGTAATCCTGACCCTCTCCGTGTCTATATAAACCGGAGGGTTTTAGTCCGTAGAATGAACAACAATCATACCATAGGCTAGCTTCTAGGGTTTAGCCTCTTTGATCTCATGGTAGATCTACTCTTGTACTACCCATATCATCAATATTAATCAAGCAGGAGTAGGGTTTTACCTCCATCGAGAGGGCCCGAACCTGGGTAAAAACATCGTGTCCCTTGTCTCTTGTTACCGTCCGCCTAGACGCACAGTTCGGGAACCCCTACCCGAGATCCGCCGGTTTTGACACCGACATTGGTGCTTTCATTGAGAGTTCCTCTGTGTCGTCGCCATCAGGAAGGATGCCTCATCCCGTCTTTAAAGACGGCACCGTTGCTAAAGGAGCTTTGGCCATCGGCCAAACTCTCCGGCTAGGTGGTTTTCTTATGACCGCCTGGTCGGCCGCCGCGCCGACGATGACTTCTCGGGTCATCAAAAGCAATCTTCATGTCAACTCGGAACTCGCCGAGCAATTAGATCCGATGGAGCTCTCCTCCTTAAACGAGCTCTTGGATCGCATCGCCGCCCTGGGAGTCGTTACAGACTACGACCAGATTGGGCCTAAAACCGATCTGAGAGAGATTAACTCTCCCCAGGCTACCCACCACGTTGCTGTGGTAGAGGAACAATATGGCGACCCTTCTTCTATCCTAAGGACTAGCTATGTCTGGATTCCTGACCCCTCCATGCCGGATTCCCACGGAGGGGAGAACACCACTCAAGCCCTGAACTTAAAGTCAGGCAGCGGGCTAGATTCATCGGACAACGTCCAAGAACCCAAGCTTCCAAGTTCGGAAGCTTCTTGGCCCCTGAGTCTTAGATCGAATGGAGTTCGGAATTTAACTCCACCCGCCCACCCAAACATAAGCGATCTATCCCAAATCCGGCAAGAGCCCGCTGAAACAGTACATCATTACTGGTCCAGATTCCTACTGGTCATGAACAGGATAAAGGACTGCCATGAAGAGGACGCAATTTCATTCTTCTGCATTAATTGCACGGACGAAGGAATTCTCAACGTCGTAAGTCGTCGCAAAATTACACGCTTTGCTGACTTGGCGTCCATAGTACGAAAGTACTATGCGATGGAGAGCGCCTGGAAAACCAAAATCAAATTTTGGGATAATCTGGCCTTGAACACAACCCTAGTCCAAAGTAAAAGGGTGCACCATTACCAGGCACCTGGGTTGAATACCAAAAAGCAAAAACCCTCTAAAGGGCATGGAACCTTACTGGAGGGATGGCTCAATGGACCATGTAAAATTCATAGTACAGAGGGCGCCACGCCAACTCATAGCTTTAGAGCATGTTGGATACTACGGCAGGTGGCCAAAAGTGGCGAAGAGCTTCTAGCTCTAGAGCACCAGCCCAGCAATACTAGTATGGTATTAACAGTCTTCGAAACTTTCGCATCAAATAATATGCGGAAACGAACACTCCGCAGCCTCGCCGAAGTCCACCAGGTAGCAACAATAAATCCATGGAGTGACACGGCTATTACCTTTAACGCCAGTGACGGACCTAAATTCCGAACAGCCCGAGCACCAGCCGCATTCGTCCTCAGTCCAATAGTGGACGGCTTTCGCCTTACCAAGGTACTCATGGATGGCGGCAGCGGATTAAACCTCATTTATGAGGAAACCCTTCGAAAAATGGAAATAGACTGGAGCCACATTGAGCGAAGCAGCGTAACCTTTAGAGGAATAATCCCCAGTCGGGAAGCATGTTGTACAGGAAAAATCACACTGGATGTGGTGTTCGGCACGCCGGATAATTACAGGTCCAAGGAGGTCACATTCCAAGTGGCCCCGTTCAGCAGCGGATACCATGCTCTATTAGGGAGAGAGGCATTCACAATTTTTCAAGCTATAACCCAATACGGGTACATGAAGCTCAAAAGCCCGGACCCAACGGAATCATCACTCTTGCTAGTGACCCGGACATAGCACTCCGTGCCGAAAACAAAACAGGCGCACTTGCCCTTGAGGCACTATCTGAAGCCCTAGCGGCCGAGGAACTCACTGTGTTGCGCTCCACGGTGAACAGGGACGATGTGGTACTCAATAAGAGATCCAAGTCCACCTCTTTTAAACCGGCGGACGAAATAGTCAAATTCCAAGTCCATCCAACGGACCCTACAAAAACGGCCTCCATCGGGGCACAATTAAACCCTGATGTAGACGCCACACTACAAGAATTCCTACGCAAAAATTGGGACATCTTTGCCTGGCACCCTTCAGACATGCCAGGAATCCCACGCCGGCTGGCCGAGCACAGCCTAAATATCCTAAAAGGATTCAAGCCAGTCAAACAAGCTCTTCGGCGCTTCTCCAAACCTAAGAGACAGGCCATGGGAGAGGAGCTAGCCAAACTATTGGAGGCCGGATTCATTAGAGATATAAAACATCCAGACTGGCTAGCAAACCTGGTAATGGTACCAAAGAAGGACAAATCCTGGCGCCTGTGTGTCGATTTCAAGGACCTTAACAAGGCTTGCCCAAAGGATCCCTTCCCCCTTCCCCGCATCGATCAAATTATCGACGCTACCGCAGGACACGATTCATTTTGCTTCCTCGACGCATACTCCGGCTACCACCAAATTAAGATGGCAGAGCCAGACCAAGCCGCAACGGCATTCATCACTCCATACGGCCCATTCTGCTTCAACACAATGCCCTTCGGGCTCAAAAACGCCGGCGCAACATATCAGCGCATGATTCAGACATGTCTGGCAAACCAGATTGGCAAAACAGTGGAGGCATACGTACATGATGTGGTCGTCAAATCCAAGCATGTCGAAACTCTAGTAGACGACTTGAGGCTCACATTCGACAATCTCCGAGCATATGATATTAAGCTCAACCCGGAAAAATGCGTTTTCGGCGTACCAGTCGGAAAGCTCTTGGGCTTCATCATATCCGGTAGAGGAATTGAAGCAAACCTAGCCAAGATCCGAGCTCTGTCACAATTGGATATCCCAAAAGACCTCAAACAAATACAAAAATTGACTGGATGCGTGGCGGCTCTTAGCCGCTTTATCTCCCGCTTAGGAGAAAAGGCATTACCCCTTTATCGCCTCCTGCGGTGCACCGAACACTTCGAGTGGACGGATGCCGCCACGGCCGGACTCGAAGAAATCAAAGCCATATTGGCAACAAATCTGGTCCTGGCCGCGCCCAACACGGGCGAACCAATGCTATTATACATCGCGGCAACCCATCAAGTTGTAAGTGCGGTGCTTGTTGTCGAACGAGAAACGGACGGACACAAGTTCCCTCTCCAAAAACTAGTTTACTACGTGTCCACTATCCTAACTCCATGCAAGTCACGGTACCCGCATTATCAAAAGATAGCATACGTGGTGTTCATGGCATCCCGGAAGCTGCGACACTACTTCCAAGAGTGTTCGATAACAGTAGCCTCCGAAGTACCTCTTAATGACATTATAAACAACCGCGACGCAACGGGCCGGATTGCCAAATGGGCCATCGAGCTCCTCCTGTTCGACATAACTTACAATCCACGACGAGCTATTAAGTCACAGGTTTTGGCCGACTTCATCGCCGAATGGACTGAAGCCTAACTCCCTAAAGAGTACAACGCATATTCCAACTGGATCATGCACTTCGACGGCTCCAAAATGTTGGCTGGCCTGGGGGCTGGCGTCGTTCTGATGTCCCCAACTGGAGATACAGTCCAATACATACTTCAGATAATGTACACGGACTCCAACAACGCAGCTGAATACGAGGCCCTTCCACATGGTCTCCGGATGGCAGTCTCCATGGACATTCAGGGCCTAGAGGTCCGCAGGGATTCAAACCTCGTGATATCCCAAATAAATGGAGACTTTGATGCCAAGGATCTGAAAATGGCAGCTTATCGCAACGCCATCCTAAAAATGTTAGCTCGGTTTGAGGGGCTCGAATTTCACCATATAGCACGGGAGAACAACCAGGCAGTAGACGTGTTGGCACGCATTGGCGCAAAGCATGATGCCGTCCCTCCCAACATCTTCCTAGAGAGGCTTTTCAAGCCATCCGTATTATGGGAGGGAGAGTCCGGAAATAACATCCCGGACCCAACCACACTACCCCACACCAAACATTCTGACATAGTTGGTGGCTCTGCCAACGAAATAACACCGTCAGCCCACACAATAATGGCAGTCATTGCCCCATGGACAGAACCATTCCTAGCCTACCTAACTAGGCAGGAACTTCCCGAGGACCAAAATGAGGCCCGCTGCATAGTGCGGCGATCTAAAGCCTATAAGGTCCATGAGGGAGAGCTTTATAAGAAAAGCACAACCGGAGTCCTTCAAAGGTGTATCTCCGAAGAGGAAGGGCGGAATCTTCTGGCTGAAATTCATGCCGGACTCGGCGGGCACCACACCGCAGCCCGGCCCCTTGTAGGCAAGGCCTTCCGTACAGGATTTTATTGGCCGACGGCCCGGGCAGATGCTCAGGACTTGGTCCAACGATGCGTCGGATGCCAGCTCTTTGCTAATCAAAGCCACATGCCACCTACCGCCCTCAAAACTATACCCATCACCTGGCCGTTCACGGTCTGGGGGCTTGATATGGTTGGACCCCTTAAAGGAGGAACCCACAAGCAAAAATACCTATTGGTCATGGTGGATAAATTCACCAAATGGATAGAGGCAAAGCCTGTTAAGACGGCCGAATCCGGACTGGTGATAGACTTCATATCAGGGGTAGTACATCGTTACAGCGTCCCCCATAGCATCATCACTGATAATGGCACGAACTTCACGGCCGACGAGGTCAAACTCTGGTGCAAAAACATGGGCATCAAGCTCGACTACGCTTCAGTCTATCACCCTCAAACTAACGGTCAAGTCGAGCGAGCAAATGGTCTGATCATGAGCGGCATTAAACCCAGACTAGTGCGGTCCCTCAAGGAATCTAAAATGCACTGGGTAGAGGAGCTCGACTCCGTACTCTAGGGGCTGCGGACCACGCCGAATCGCACTATCGGATTCACACCATTTTTTATGGTGTATGGCGCAGAGGCAGTTTTGCCCTGCGACATAATTCATGACTCACCTCACGTGTGCATGTACGAAGAAAGAGAAGCCGAGCTCGATCGGCAGGATAGTTTGGATGCCTTGGAGGAGGAGCGCGATGTGGCAAAAGCCCGTTCCGCATTCTATCAACAGCAGGCTCGAAGATACCAAAGCAGAGAAGTACGGGCCAAAGCTTACAATGTTGGCGAATTAGTTCTACGCCTGCCGGACAAGAAAAAGGACAAACTCAAGCCCAAATGGGAGGGTCCCTTCATCATCGACCAAGTCCTGACCGGCGGAGCGTACCGTCTGCGGAACGCATCGGATAACCGACTGGAGCCAAACCCATGGAATGCAGCCCGTCTCCGAAGATTCTACGCCTAGCGCCGGACTCTGGGTTCGTCTCCTTCCTTCGTCTATATTTTATACTTTAACTGTCTTTTATTCCTCTCCTTCTCCCTCCTTTTTTCTGAAGCCGTTGGAGGCTCGTTTGTGCACTGTTCGCACACACTTGACGCATTATCCGTGCTCAGTATACTTGGGGGCTTCTTTAACAGAAGCTTATTTATACGGGCTTTATGCCCAACACATGTGTCACACTTCCGCATGTACCTTTTATTCACCATTATATGCATCGATATGACTTAAGTTTTGGCTAAGCTGGGTTGCCTGGCTCCTATGCTTACCCCTATGTTCCCGATTGTTCAGCTAGGTGGTAAAGGGAGCATCTCTGCGATTGTTACCGCCGGGTCAGCCGGACGTGTACCTCAGACTGGGTGAAGCCGAAAGCTAGCGTTCTTAAGGGAATATTCGGTCGGTGAACTAAAAGACGATTTCTTACTTATTTATTTATCTGTCCCCAGATGTTTTTCTGCTTTTTTCGCAGTCCGTACATGCACTTTAGGGCATGCCTCCCAGGGAAAGGAACCCCTAATGGAACTATTCTCCCTGGAAGATGTTTCTTACTAACCATGTAATATAACATAACTAGTTGGGCACTTGTCTGATAGAGCACTAATGACCCCTACGCCTGGTCTCCACGCATGCCCCGGTTCTTACATAACCGCGAGGGTATTCGGACACACTCCGGACTATCGGGTCCCGAGTTTGAAGTGAAAGGGTCCGCTACGACAAACGATCTACAATCCGGCTAGAAGGCATTTTACATGTCATTTTCAATTACATAGTCAAATTGACTGATTGTATTCCTCTTCAATACCATCTAATAGGCTGTCTAGTTTACAGTCCCGCTGGGAATACTTTGCGGCCAACTCTACTTGGCCGTACACTAAGCTCACACGGATCTTCTTCCCGTCGGGCCCCACACGTCTGACCTCGGTCATGCGGTTTGGGTCAGCCTTCATGTACCGCGTCCTCACCATGGCCCAGGCCTCCCTGGCGCCTTGACGGCAGGCCAATATCTTCCATAGCCGGAAGCACCGCCGTGCTCCCTGAAGCCTCTCTGCAATCTCTCCAAGGCATTCGGGTAGGGAGATGGATGGACACAAGGCCTGGGCGACGCCTCTCATCACCTGCCGAACTCGTTCGTGCAGTTGCAGCAGCTCGAGAAGTAGGTCACCCGTTGAACCGGGCATTACCTCTGCAGAACGACCTGTGAGCATACCTAGACATATTTCTGTTAGTCGACTTCCTCGCCGAACTCTTCTTTTCAAAAAGCTCGCTCAAGCACTTATTATAAATGCCGCGACGAAGCCGCCGATTCTCCTTAACGGAGTCAGACAGCTGGGCTCGAACATCCTTTAGTTCCTCACCCAGCTGGGTGTTGGCATCTTGGAGATTATTTTTCTCTTGCCTCGCCCTTGTAAGCACATTCTCGCCGGCCTTTAACTGGCGCAGGAGATGTTGCTTGTCTGGATCTAGTCCGGCGCCATCTGCAATATTATTGTCAGACTTATACACACGCCGCACTTCACAAACTACTTATCTTTCAAAGTATATATTACCGAAGGGGGTCTCTGTGGCTCCCCCTGTGGCGGCTAGTGCGGCCTCAAGCTGGGCCTTGCACTCTTCAAGCTCCTGAGACAGTCGGGTATTCTTTTCCGTAAGATCGTGCATAACAAATGATCCTTAAATCAGTTCTCCTAACTATTTTAAGTCTCGGGGGCTACTGGCATACATAACTGTCAAATCTCCTCACCCGTATGTCCTTTACATACTGCTCCGTGGCTCTGGCTAGACCATCTTGAGCGGCATGGAGGTGCGCGTCTCCCGAATTGAAGGCGTTCAATGCCTCTTGGGAGAAGCATGCGTCACGAAGAACTGTCCGGCGGCGCCTGTGATTCATGGCACTCTCCACCTTAGAGTTGGTGGCGGACAATCTGTCGGCATCCTCTGTCGAAGAAGCATCTGACGCACGCCTCGTGTTCACCTCCGTTTCCAGACCCGGCGTTGGAGCCTGGCTGGCGGAGGCTCGATTGGCCATCTCTCCGGACACAGTCCGGCGAGCGCTCTTTTTCCTGAAAGGAGCACCAGTGTTAATATACCTTCCCGGAATCAATCCCGGGAATATGGTTACACGCCTTACCATTGCGGCTGCGTTTTAATCTGGACCACACTTCTTTTTAGCCTGCGTGGTCGTGCTGCCCCTTGTTGGCTAGCCGCCGCAGGCTCGGCCTCCCGCCTCAAAGGCACCCCCTGCGAAACACCATTGATATACGGTGATCAAAAATAAGCACGGATGGGTCATTATCAAAGTAATGGGGCTTCGGTCTCAGTTACCTGTGAGGCTGGAAGTATTTCGGGGTAATCGGCAGTAATGGCAACCAAGGCATTATCGATGCTTAGTTGGTAAAATACCCCATCAATCAGCTCCACCAATATGTCCGGATCCTCTTGGGAGGCCGGATCGAGGAACCATTCCAGATCCTCAGGTTGCGGAGGCGGGCTGTTTATATCTTTTACGGCCTGACATAGTTCCTGCGTCGAACTCACAAAATGAGATATATAACCATGGGAGTACGGATCGGATGTGCGAAAAAGGAGATGTTCGCTTACCCATCTTCGAGGATTGTTCATAGAAAATCCGTTCAATGGACTGACACGGAGAAAATCCTCCTCTTCCCCCTTGTACAGCACGGACAAGATCTTCACCAGATCGGCGACCGATCCCGGCCCCTTACGGCCATGACGGGTGGCATTGTCCTCCCCGTTGAAATCCCACATGGGGTGGCCCCTATACTGGAGCGGCTGCACCCCCCGCATAATGCATGTGGCCATGACACCGATCATGGTCAGTCCGAAATGAGCTAGCAACCTTATTCGGCTCATCAGGTAAAGGACGTCCCTGTCGCTATCCCTCTGGGGGCTCTGTGGACGCCAACTTAGGCGTTTCTTCAAGGGAGCATTACTGAACTCCGGGAGGCCGGTCCGAACGGGATCCGGTAGCGGGGCGTCTTCTATATAAAACCATTCCGAAGGCCAGTCTTCGGACGCCTTCTTCGGGGTTCCGGATAGATATCCGGTCCCGACGATGCGCCATAGCTCGGCTCCGCCCACTTGATATATTGACCCCTCATCAGAATGGGGTACGAGGCAGAATAACCTCTTCCGCAACGCAAAATGAGCCTCGACGCCCAAAAACAGTTTGCAAAGGGCCACGAAGCCCGCGATGTGCAGAATGGAGGCAGGCGTAAGGTGGTGCAGCTGGAGGCCATAGAACTCCAGGAGCCCCTAGAGAAATGGTGTATTGGAAATCCGAGTCCTCGTATCAGATAGGAGACAAAGCATACCCGCTCTCCTTTGGAAGGATCGGGGATGCTCTCCGCTTGCTTTCCACCCTTATAGGTGGCGAGTCCGGCTCAAAACGGAACCATGAAGGCTGGGGGAAGAAATCCCTTGGTTTGGTGCGTCACTAGCTTGCTATGCGGGACTGAGCATCTCTCCCAATCCCCAGGCTGGGGGCTGGGAGCGCGAGAGGAGGAGCCGCATCGACTATCCATGATAGAATGGATTTTTTGTCAGAGGCACTCCAATGAAAGCTTGTGAAGGGGGGATGGTGTGATTCGGATCTAGATCCTCGTCTCTTTTTATAGGCGGCTCATTTGCGCAGCTAGGGGGAAAGTGTAAAAATACCCTGGCTTTTCGCATTCGTTCGACACGTGGAAGATGGCCATTATTGGGCGTGGAAGCCAAGGAGCGCAGCATTTATCAGAAGCCGGACACTATTCGACAAGTATATGGAATTTGGAGAAGAACCCGCCTCGCAATGCCGAAGACAATCTACGCGTCGGACTCGTCGTCATTGAAGCCTGGTTCGGGGGCTACTGAGGGAGTCCTGGATTAGGGGGTGTCCGGATAGCCGAACTATCACCGTTGGTCGGACTCCTAGACTATGAAGATACAAGATTGAAGACTTCGTCCCGTGTCCGGATGGGACTTTCCTTGGCGTGGAAGGCAAGTTTGGTGATACGGATATGTAGATCTCCTACCATTGTAACCGACTCTGTGTAACCCTAACCCTCTCCGATGTCTATATAAACCGGAGGGTTTTAGTCCGTAGGACGAACAACAATCATACCATAGGCTAGCTTCTAGGGTTTAGCCTCTTTGATCTCGTGGTAGATCTACTCTTGTACTACCCATATCATCAATATTAATCAAGCAGGAGTAGGGTTTTACCTCCATCGAGAGGGCCCGAACCTGGGTAAAAACACTGTGTCCCTTGTCTCCTGTTACCATCCGCCTAGACGCACAGTTCGGGAACCCCTACCCGAGATCCGCCGGTTTTGACACCGACAACGTCCAAGAGAGCTTCAGAGCGCCACAAGGCCATGGTTGAAGTGGTGCCGATAGAAGGAAGGGACCGGAGGAGAATAAGTGTGGGTCTTTGGCTATGGCTGGGAGCTGGGTCTCAAGTTAATATAGCGGGCGAATGGCAATGAGCCGCGGCAGACGGATGGACAACTGGCACCGGAGTAGGTTCGTCAGGCATGAATGTGGATGTTGCTTTAGTGACTTAACTGCAGATGCGTTTGGGTGTCTGACATGTGGGCCCAACGGGCGTCTGGCCCGCATGTCAGTGACACACCAATTGCACCTGCAGTTAAGTCCAGTGAATGCGGCATTGACATTCTGGAGAGACGGTGACTGTTTCAGGCGCATGCGGACTGTTTGACTGGTCAACCATACAAATACGGAGCTATATGCTGAGCCAGCGACCGTATAATCACCATATCTCGTATACAATGATCAAAGTGAGCTATCAAGACAAGTTCAATGACCGCCAATGCATTTTACTCGGTAATAAATGACCAGGATTGAAGGGGAATCCTAATTTGCTTCGTCTTCTATCCTTGAGCTCTTGACAAACCAATGCACTATACGGTTGTCCGGCCACTCCACCCCAGAGCTCTCACCAAGCGTCGTTCATGCCACCGTGCCGCACACTAACCGGTAAGGCAGCGATGGCATCCCACCGCGCCGAGTTCCTCGCCGCCCACGAGCACACACAAAATGGTAGGGAAGCGATGGCATCCCGCCGTGCCGAGTTCATCGCCGCTCGCGACCTCACAACTATGTGGGAGGAATTTGAAGATGCCAAGGCTGAATGGGCGGTAGAGTAAGAGGCGGCCAAAGCCACACGGAGGGAGCGGAAAAGTCAGAAAGCACTCAAGAAAAGAGAGGCCTGCCGCCGCAAGAAAGAAAAGGACGCACGCGCTGCTGCGGAGAGGTCGGCGGAGATCCAAGCACGGTGGGGTGTCGCCGACAAAGCCGGGAAGGAGAACGACGGCGTCTAGCCAGCATGTGAGAAGTAGTAGTACTAGTAGTTAGTGTGTGTGTCTCTGTCTGAGTATGAGCATGTACCAGTACTACTAGTTACTACTATAGTTTTTAGAGCAAATTACCAGTACATTAGCCTAGACTAAGTGGAAAAATTCCTATCCTATGCATCAAATGGCATCTCTTTCTCTATGGGAATTGAGATGCATGTCATCTCACTTCCTATGATTTTCATATTCCTATCCTATGAACGAAAGGAGGCCTCTGTTGGAGTAAATACTGTAGCTGGCAGTACTGCTCGTACAGTAGTTTTCTTCAAGAAGCGGAATTCAATGAAGTCATGATGGTCCTTCGTCCGAGCAACTTCAAAGTGGGAAGTGGGCCTGTGATTTGACGTCTCATTAGTCATTGTTACTGTGGCGTGACGACCTGGGTGACTCTCCCTTGGAGTTCTGCGTGCATGGCAAGTGGACTAGGATGGTCGACGTCCCACATGTTGGCGAACGGAAGTATTCTTTCCGATATCGAGGAGCAAGGAAACCGCGTGGTATAGTATCACTGTTGATTGGTTCGCAAAAAAATAGTATCACTGCCGATTTATAATTATTTTTTATTTCTAATGAATGCTAGCGTTTCAACTCTTACGACGAAGGGTGCCAAACACGACACGTGCTGGATGTCCCACACGTCAGCGAAAGGAGTGGGACATGAACAGCGTGGTAGATCCCAGCATAAAAAACAGCATGGTAGAGCGTCTCCACTTCTTCCACTTCTGGGTCGGAGACCACACATAGTAGTACTTAGTGTATGAACGATACAAAGTGCGACCTGGAGACAAAGACACGTCTAGTTGGAAGGTCTCGTGGCATACATGTAAACAAATATAAAAGTTAATATGTGCCTCCAACTAATATAGTAGTAGTAGAGTACTTAGACACATACTCCATAACATCACCGTGCATTGCACGTACAACATTTAGTGGTAGTACATAGTAAGAGACAAATGCCGCCCAAGAGTTCCCTTCTCGACCTACTTTTGGGTCTTTGGTAGAGTGTATGGAGGGTGCATGAGTCCACACTAGTTTAGCACAAATACACTAGAAGCATGCATGAAGAGGGGTGTTGAGTTGAGCATGCATGAAGAGGGAACAACTATGCTAAGACGAGAACGCAACCAAACACACCATGTATGCCACGCATGTTCATACCATTTGCGTCTTTCTACTTCACTTACTGCGCTACATTACTCAGGTTCATACGTCCACTCCTGGGTACATGTCCGTCTCGTAGTTCCAGTGCCATGTGTTCTTCATATAGATGGAACGATTGTTGCATAACACGTGCGCCTTGATGCTAGATGTCTCGCGTGTTGGCAAAAGGATGAACAAAGCTCGCGTAAAAATAGAGTAGAAGAACATAGATTCTGGACGATCGAGAAGGAACAAGGAACCTCGTGGTGGAGCGTCTGCACTCATAATATTTAATATTATTCAGCGATATAAAATTAACCAATCATCTCCACAGTGGACTGGAAGAGTACGAAACACGGCAGCCCAGTGTAGTTACATCATACTAGTACATGGCTAACCCATGCTATCACCATATTTCTTGGCTTCCGTGCGACACCTATCTCTAGTAATCCAGCGGCCTGTATCGCTTCTCCCTCCTCATCTCTATCAAAGTGCGGTGGGCTGGCGTTTCTGCCGTCTATTGAGGTCGGTTAACTATCACATGTTAGCGACATGCCAAGAGCATTCTAAAAAAAATTCCTTTCACGTTCCGTTTTCAAAAAAAAATCCTTTCACGTACGAATTTGCATGTATGCTTTGAGCAACTTGCATGTCCTATACTGCTCCTGTTTGATACTCTAACTTAGCTAGAGGTTAGACTAACTCATGACTAACCCTGAACTAACTGTAGCCAAAGAGGTGTTTGGGTGACAGGGTTAGATTGACAATAAATGCACTTCATGGAGAGAGAAAAGTGATTTTTCAGTGGTCCCAATGAGATCTCCAGTTAGCACCTCTTGGGTGGGATAGTTTTTTTGGTGGGTTCGGTGCAACTTGCTCCAATTTAAACCCTCATGCTTGGATACTTTAGGGCTATTTGAGCCCCAACTAGCTCAAACTAACTCTAACCCATGGATCCAAACAGGGCCTATGGCCAGTCTCGACACGGAGCAGTCGCGTGCACCGGGAAGCGGCGCTCTCTCGGCCGTCACGCCACTTCAAAGCCGGCGCCAGTGAGACGTCGCCTCTACTGTGGCCGGGCATTAATGCGGCACTGACGCTCCAGGCGACGCTGACTGTTTCACGCGGGAAGCGCGCGCTGGCAAGGGAGTATAGGTTTTGAACCGTTTTAGGTGTAGTAGTAATGGTAGTTTGCAAAACTACTCAATTATTGCACTCAGTTTCCTAAGAAATTGTGGTAAAAAAACGTTACTCCACAGCCCACTTCCCATCTCCTTCCTACTCGTGATTTACGTGGCCATGTTAACGTGGTTGTGTCAAAAAAATGTCACTTCCTGCTCGTGATTTGCGTTATATAATTACAAGCAAGATTCTCGTGCATTGCACGGAACATCAATATGCATTTTTTTATAAAACACCTGTTGTGATTGACCCATGCAGGAGTAATCCCATGTGTAAAAACTAATGATATCTCGAGAATTTTATCGAAAAACTGGTATCTCGAGAATGTCATCGAAAAAATGAAAGATGAGAGATAAGGCGAGGAGGAGTGGAGCGTGGTGGTGACTGGTGGTCGGAATGGGCGGAGGCATGGGGATGGACGGCGCCGGCAGGCGGCAGCAGCCACCATGCATGCTAGATTGTTCTAGAGACTTATTCCTTTTTTAATTGCTAATCAATGAGGTTGCGGGAGATAATGATGTGGAGAGAGGTGCGGGTATCTTTTGTAAAATTATCATAGTTTGCTTCCTATCCGTCAGATATAGATCATACGGTCTGTATTACAAGATGGCAGGCACACCATCATCGCCAACTCGTTTTTTTATAAGGGTATACAGATGATAAGTTTGCTGACTACTAAAGTAAAGTGGAATCTGTCCATGTTATGCAAGTAAATAAAGGTGATTGTTTATCATACGGGTAAGGTTGGATGAAGGGTGGTAGGAACAAATGCTCGCCTAGAGCATGTGTGTGTGAGATGGAGTCTTAGTGTGTGTGTGTGGTGTGTGTGTGTGAGAGAGAGAGAGAGTGAGAGAGAGAGGAGAGAGAGAGATGGAGTCTTAGTCTGTGTGTGTGTGAGAGAGAGAGAGAGATGGAGTCTAAGTGTGTGTGGGGGCGTGTGTGTGTGTTTGTGTGTGTGAGAGAGAGAGATGGAGTCTTAGTGTGTGTGGGGGGTGCGTGCGTGCATGCATGTGTGTGTGTGTGTGTGTGTGTGTGTGTGTCCCGGGGTCCTCTGTGGCGGATGTAATTTAAGTGTGCGTGGCTTCATCATAGAGAGGTGATGTGTATGGTAGAGGCCACCAACGATGGGGTGCGAGAGAGAAAATGCCCGTAGGAGGGAAGAGAAGGTGCATGCGTGTGAGAGGAGTCAACATCGAGAGAACGTGTTTGTTCGAGAGACACCACGGAAGACTACTATATATCGATGGTGCATGTAGGCGGGAATTAAACAAAGGGATGGTCTTATTGGTTTCGGGGATATAGGGGAAGAGTGAGAGGCGTGCGGGGCGGGGGGTAGCTAGAAGGAGATTGTTAAGTGTGAGTGTGTGTTTTGCCCATCCAGACGGAAGTTATGTGCACAAAAGAGGAGAACGATTCAATGTGGCGTTAGGATTGAGGGTAATTAACTATGTATGGAGACATAGAGACCTTGAACATGCATGTGTGAGAGGTATACATGTATAGGTGGGATGTGTGTGTGTGTGCACGCGTGCATGATCGAGATAAAAGAAAGAAGACATAAGTCCTAAGATCAACGACATGGGAGAGACGGGTCAGTATGACAATATGCATGCATGTGAGAATGCAAGGAAGAAGGCCCGACAATTGAGCATGTGTTTTTGTCTTTAAGAGATAGTGGCATGGGCTAGAGCATGCATCTATGGCGAGCAGAGGGGGTGAGGCGCAACGATTGTGCAAAAGAGATCAACCTATAAATGCATATGTATGGATAGACATATATAGTGTGGGTGATAGGAAGCAAGACTCCGTGCGAGAAAGAAATGTTGACGGAGAAACTACAGATAGATACAGAGATGGAGATGCTAGCTAGAGAGACATCCGTTAGTTTGGGTGTCGGAGATGACCTTCGGGTGGTTCAAAGGGTGAAGTTATATATGTGTGTGAGAGGGCACTTGACTGCATGCATGTAGAGAGAAACATATGTAGTGTGCGTGATAGGAATCAAGAGTGAGGGCGAGAAAGAAGGTTGATGGAGAAACAGATAAATAGAAAGATAAAGATGCTAGCTAGTGTGCGCTAGAGATAGGAGTCGAGTGGATCAGAAGGCTGGGTTATGTGTGTGGGTGTGAGAGAGATAGAGAGAGGGTGCATGTGAGTCACATACAAACAAATATCAGAGAGAAATGAGATCCAGAGAGACGGAGTTTTGTGTCTGCGAGAGAGAAAGATATTTCACAACGAGAGTGATAGCTAGAGAGACATATGAGGGAACGCAAGATATCTCTAGGGAGAGAGGGTGTGTTTGAGCGACATACAAGAGAACAATGGAGAAATATGAGACCCTGGGAGACAGTGTTTGTGTTTGTGTGTGAGAAAGAGATATTGAAGAGGAAGAGTCGCAGGTTCTCATATCTAAGGAGCGAAAGACATCTCTGTATGAGGGGTGTGCGAGTGGCACACATGGGAATAGTTGAGAGAAATGAGACCCCGGGAGACAAAGTTTTGTGTTTGTGTGAGAGAAAGAGATTCCACATGGAGAATCATAGCTAGAGACACATAGCAGGGAGCAAGATATACTTAGAGAGAGATAGAGTGATGAAGGTCGATGGAGAGAGTACCGTCAATGTGTTACGAAGATAAAAGATCATTGTCGACATACAGGTAGCACGAGAGATGCGTGAGAGACGATGAACGCGTATAGGTCCAGAGAGATAGTCCTATATAAGCATGAGTGATAGCTATATGAGACGAATATCTGGATTAAAGGGGATTCAAATATTTAAACTGGAGATCACGACATCGATAATATCATAACGCAAATTGGTGTATCAAACATGCATATTCATTTGAATTTGGGCACACGTGTAATGTTATATAGTTTATCAATATTGGTGATCCATAGATTCTTCAATTACAAACAATGCATGGTTTATATGCAATTAATGTCTAAACGGGATTACACTATATGTTGCGTGTGTGAAACACATTATACATGTTTGAGAAGTTAAAAAAACCGCATGAAACACACATTAATTGGAGACAGTTAGCGAGGAATGCATACATTGGATTTCAACATAAAGTGGTTTCAAATATTTGAAAATCCAAATTGATGGATACAACCTTATGAATCTGAGATCATGCCATTTGTAAACCATATTTATGTATAAATGGTGTTGTGCTTTTGAAAGTATATATGTAAAAAAATGATGTATATAGAATGTAATTCCAATTGAAAATGGATCCCGCCCGAAAAAAATAGTAGAATACAAACGGGATTCGAATTGAGTTGGCACGGTAAACGTGCACTGTGCAAAATTTGAATGAAGCGGGGAAAGTCGCAGTAACCGCCCGAAACCAAAATCTGCGAGATGGAAATCACTACTGCCTATCCCTGCCGCGCAAAGCCTATCTGCTGGAGTTCTATAGGTTTCGATAGGGGTAGGTTTGTAATTTCACCCAAACGTGACGTAACCGCCTCTCACCCGGATTCATACACGGTGGGCGCCAAAACACAGTGTGCCCTCGGCCGAAATCGACTCCCTCCCTGATTCATATTCATACACGGTGGGCGCCAAAAACAAACTCTCGTCGGCAAATATTCGGTGTATGCGAGATTACCGTCCTATCCCCAACTGACTAATGTTGCTGTGATGTAGTAGAAATTTGAAACGGGGGCTAAGTTTGTAAATTTCCTCGCATTTGAGACAAGCGCGCCCTGACTACATGGTTCCCCCCCCCTTCCTCTCTACCTCCCTTTTCCCCATTCGTACTCCGTGGGCACCAAAACACCCTATCCACCCCACCCTCCTCCGTCCGCCGCCCCATCCACCGCCGTCCTCCTCCACCATGCCGGAGCTGATACCCCGATGCCGCCGTCCATTACAAGAGATCGACCTCTCTCATCCACACCTTCGGACCGGGATCCTTGCATCCCGTCCTCTCGCTTCATCCCCGTCGTCGTCCACCTTGTCGGCGCCGCTCCTACAACCGTCTCATCCATCGCGCCCCGCCGCCACCGTCTACCCTCCTAGATCTGCTTCCACGCCGCCGACAGCCATCGCTACCGCAGCACCGTCAAATTCTCACCAGATGCGTACACGGCGTCGCACCAGAGGCGGTACTCTTTCGTATCTGCTCAACTTATTTATCGCAGCAAGAAAATAGATCGCCACTGCTTTACTCTGATTTCTTGTCTTGGTTGTGAAGTTGCCTTTGTCCGGTTTGCACCTTCACATCCGCCATGGCACGCTCAACACTATACTCCCAATGCTTATGGTTTTCTCCATTTATATTCCACACTAGTTAAATCACAGTAGACTAAATTTCAAAATTGGGTCAGTCGATTTTTCAGAGCTCGCCGGAGTCGCCGGTGCGATCCAAGGGGCTCGGGTGGTTGTGGGGTGAAATCACATGACAATTTGAACTTCTACTTTTCCGCATGTGCCTTACGGATCTTTTTTGCAGGAAATCAGCTCGAAGAAGAATTCCGGTTTGAAAAGAACGACAGGATATCGCAAATATGCTGCCCGCTGCTTTGCTCTTGTTAGTACCTGTTGTCCTGTATCACTGTACTTGCATACATACCTGGTTCATTATGTGACAGCAGTATGCATGATAGCTTGCTTATCAATTGTTCGCTCCAAATTATCTGATCTGTATGAATGGTTACATTAGTGTAGAATATATCCAATGCCAATGAATTTTTTAGCTCTGCATTGTTCTTGTAAGTACATGTTGTCCTTTATCAGTGTACTTATATTGATAGGTAGTTGTTCATGTACCATCACTCTGCAGCTTATTTTCCTTTACCCTCCATTCTCTACACATCAGATCTATATTTACTCTTACCATAAGGTTGGTACTGAAGAAGTTTAGCTGTGCATTGCTCTTGGCTGTGCCTTTTGCCTGTATCGTTGCACATACATTTATAGCTACTTGGTTATGTAGCATCACTCTTCATCTTATCTTAAATATTCTCCATTTTTTTCGTATATTATCAAATCTATATTTACTCTTAACAAAATGTAGAATAAAGACAATGCTTATGAAGAACATTATGTGCTAAACTTCTTGAATTCCCCCCCCCCCCATCAGCATGGACAAGGGCTTTATAGAGCCTGTCTTCACCAGTAATGTAAGTTTGTCCTTCTCAAGCCTTCAAACTTTGTTATGTATATTTGGTTAGGCATGACTGCAACAGCTGTTTATTTTTGGTGTTTGCATCAAATTGCATTTGCATGTTTAAAGTTTATTATGTAGTTCATAAACAAAAGTTTGTCCTTCTCAATTTAAGTTTTCAGTTGTACAACCAAGTTCCTTCTTCATACCATGTAAATTAAACTATACAGGGCAAGTGATCTTTTTTTGCACTGCACGTATGCTTCTGTTCTTCATTCGTAATCCAGTGGTGTGGTGAACCTACCCACTACAACACAATGTCATATTCTGCAATGTCTTAACTATGAACAATGTCATATCTTTCTACTATTATTTAAACCGCCTCTTTATTTGCCAATCTGAAATGGGATAAATTGACAGCACACTAACCATTGGTACTTATGAGTTCTTGATCTGTAATCCAGTGGTGTCGTGAAGCTGCCAACTCCTTCACAATGTCAATTCCTGCCATGTCTTGACCTGAACAATACCATATTGTGTTAATGCAATTTTAAACTGTGTCACTTTATTCGTCAGTAAGAAATGTGATGAATTGTCAGCACTGGTACTTTTATGTGCAAAACCTGTCATCTGTCTGCTTGTTTATCTTTCAGAGTGAGGAAGATATAAGTGTTAAACAAGCGTAGTCTCATCATCTTGCTCAGCTGCTTGCGCTGCAGCTCCCCAGCAGTGCTAACCTTTCTTGAACTCTATTAAAGTGTTGTCGGTTTTGTATATTATTTTGTCAGCGTGTTTATTTGTACTGGTGGCGACCTTTGATGCCCAGTGTATGTAATCTGTTGTCTGCTTGTGCTTTATTATCATAGTGGCGAACTTTGATGCCCAGTGGATGTAATATGCCGTAATTTCTTTATTGTATAGTCTAGGTTTTTTCTTATTCACGATGCTGCAGTTATTTTACTGTATATATATCCTGTCTTCGCAGTAAACCGGCCAAACCGTAAAATTATGGTACATAATCGGGCCATCATGCAATCACAATGTATGATCCGCATCATGGGCCCCGTCAAACTGGCCCACTAGTAGATTCGGGCCTTTAATAGGCCGAGTAACCCCCGGCCCTCTTTTCGCAAGAAAACTCAATGGGCTTTTAGGAGGCTGAGAAGTAGGCTGGGCCGGAAACGTGCCGAATAGCTCACGGGCCGGCGGCAGCCCGAAATGGACCCCGGCCCATGATTGTGCAAATCAATTCACGGGCTTTTAACAGGCCAAAGTTGTCTCGGTCCTTGTTTGGCCCAATCATATATCGACTGCGAGCAGGCCGGATGCAAACCGGGCCGTAGTTAGGCCCAACTATATGACGGGCTTTTAACAAGCCGAAATTAATATAGGGCCGAAATGTTAAATGGGCCATTAACAGGCCGAAACTAATATTAGGCCAAATTACTAGATGGGCCTTTAGCAAGTGGGCCCAAAAGCATAGCGTCCAGTCAACGGGCCGAATCTGATATGGGCCATAATTGAGCCCAAAGCCTCTTAAAGGGCCGGACCTGATCTGGGCCGTGATTTGGCCCAGAAAGTGGGAGGCTTTAACGGGCCGGATCTTATATGGGTCATTACTAGGCTCGGAACGTGGCAGGCCATTAATGGACCGGATCAATTATGGGCCGGCATTTGGCCCAAAACATGGCAGCCAGTTAATGGGCCGGCCTACTAGGGTCCTCAAAATCTTGTGGGCCTACAGCTGGGCCGGCCCATTAATGTCGGCGAAATCTCGTGGGCCTTTAGCTGGGCCGGCCCATTATGATCCACAAGAATTTTGTGGGCCTTTACCTGGGCCGGCCCATTATGGCACACAAAAATCTTGTGGGCCTTTACCTGGGCCGGCCTATTATGGCCCGTGAAGTCTTGTGGGCCTTTAGCTGGGCCAGCCCATTATAGTCCGCAAAATCTCATGGGCCTTTAATGGGCCGCAAAATCTTGTGGGCCTTTAGTTGGGCCGGCCCATTTAAACTTGATTGGCCGTGCCACGCGTCGACGTATCATAGGCGCCTTCTGTCCAATGAGTGGATGACATCTGTCCCAACGATGAGCCGACACGTGTTTCCTCCAGCCAATGATGATTTTACATGTGGAAAATCCCCATTGGTCGGGGCTGTTAACGGGTTATCGGATTCAAAATCCGACCCGATAGCTTAACAGCGTTCCGTTACGGTGGATGTCACGTGTCGGTCACCCTTGATGAAAGCACTTCTGTGACGCGTGATTTATCGTCATGGAAGTGGACACTTCCGTGATGATAATTTTGGTAATGCCATGGAACACTTCTACGACAGCGCAGGTATGACTATCTTGATTCTGTCATAAATTTGTCATGGATGTACATGCATGACAAAAAACGCGACCTACTGTGACAAACACGTATCATCACGGAAGTATATATTTTTTGTAGTGTATGTATTATATGAGTTATGTGTTTTGGTGATCGAAGGTTGTTCGGAGTCCCAGATAAGATCACGGACATGACGAGGAGTTTTGAAATGGTTGAGAGGTAAAGATTGATATATTGGAGGTAGTATTCAGTCACCAAAATGGTTCCAAAATGTATCGGGTACATACCGAAGTACCAGAGGGGTTACCGGAACCCCCCCGAGGAAAGATATGGGCCATATGGGCCATAGGAGGGAGGATAATCAGACCACAAGGGGCTGGCATGCCCCCCCCCCCCACAAGGGAGGAGGCCGAATTGGACTAGGGAAGGGGGCGACGCCCCCCTTTCCTTCTCGTACTCCCTCTCCTTCCCCCTTTCCCCCTCCGGTAAAAGGAAGGGGGGCAAATCCTACTAGGGGCTCAAGTGGGACTCCTCCCACTTGGGGCGCTCCTAGGGCCGACCTCCTCTCCCTTCCTCCTTTATATACGGGGGGTGCCCCTAGAACACACACCAATTGCTCCAAGCCGTGTGTGGTGCCCCCTCCACAGTTTACGCCTCCGGCCATATTCTCACGGTGCTTAGGTGAAGCCCTGTGCGGATCACATCACCATCACCGTCACCACGCCGCCGTGCTGACGGAACTCATCTACTCCTTTGACCTTCTGCTGGATCAAGAGCTCGAGGGACGTCATCGCGCTGAACGTGTGCAAAACTTGGAGGTGTCGTACGTTCGGTACTCGATCGGTCGGAACGAGAAGAAGTTCGACTACATCAACCGCGTTAAGCAAACGCTTCCGCTTTCAGTCTACGAGGGTATGTGGACACACTCTCCCCCTCTCGTTGCTATATATCTCCTAGATAGATCTTGCGTGAGCGTAGGAATTTTTTTGAAATTGCATGCTATGTTTCCCAACACCAACTGTCGTGGATTTGTCACGATAGATGCCCTTGTGAAAGGACTTAAGCGTGGAGCCATCGCAACATAGGTTAGCTCGAAGGGGTTGAACGGGGCGAAGGACACAAATTTACCCAGGTTCGGCCCCTCAAAATGGGGCAAAAGCCTACGTCCTGCTTTGAGTTGTATTGCTTGAGTATCAATTACAGGGGAGCGAAATCACTTGACCTAACTCTTGATTTGTTGTTTCTTAAGTTAACCCGCCGTTGGGTCTCACCTTTATATTCACAGGTCGAGGCCATGGGCTTACAAGATTCCAAGCCGGATCACTCAACATGTCCAACTTGGTTTCTAAGTCGTCTTTCCTTACTAGGCAAGTCATCATGAGGCGGCCCATGTCTTCGGGTCACAGGTCCTTCCTCCAGGCCTTGGGCCTTCTACAAGCCCACCTTATGAGCCGCCACCAGTCTTCAAGTTTTATCTAGTTAGACCTACTTGGGCCTTCTTCATATTAAGTCGACAACGGTGTAACCTGGCCCCTCTTGGGTGGGTCTCACCTCGGGGTTATAGCCCCAACAGGTTCAGTTAGCAGTGAAGGAATCAATCGGGTTCAGTTAGCACCGAAGGGATCGATCAGCTTCAGTACGTAGCTAGTGCAATCACTCGGGTTCAGTTAGCAAGTGCCTCGCACACACGCTCATACAAGGGAAACACGCAAACCACACACTCTGCATTGCTCGGCCCCGACCACCCACCATAATCGGGAACTCCCCAAAATTTTCCTCTCGCTCACTTCTACCATGATTTTTTTCGTCATGGACGGCCCAAAGAATATCATGCAGGTGCGCCTCTGGCCTGCCCAGGACGAGAAGCCCATTTTCTGTCATAATATTTTATCGTAGAAGTAGGATCCCACCACTTCTATGATGATATGTGCTCTTGTCACAATTATCGTCACAGAAGTGTCATAACCATGACAATAATTCTACATTATACAATAAAGAAATTACTGCAGATTACATCCACTGGGCATCATAGTTCGCCACCAGTGATAATAAAGCATAAAAAAACAAATTACATACACTAGGCACATACAACTCATACATCATGGACGCGAATCAACACAACTTACCATTTGAACTATAACCTCTTCAGAAAATAGGATTGGACGGATTCAGAAAGCAAAAGTTTTAGTCTGCAAAATCTCCATTTTCTTTGTGGTTTCTTTAGTCTCTTGTTTCATTTTTTTGACTCTTGCATTTTATATCTGCACCTCCAATTTCAACATGTTGAATACATCTTGAGACTCATATGCACGCTATCTTGCCACCTCTAGTTGATGCTCTAGAACATCGGGACGTTCCAATTCCAATCCATAATCATTTGGTAATGGCCATGCCACACTGCTATGAGAGCTTTGTGTTGATGTCACTTTATCCTGAAATGTTTCCGTAACTACACATGACTAGGGCAAAAATATAGTTACAATAGTGAAGCAAGCAAGACAGACTATCTTGTATATGACGAAACAGAACACTAGATATATCTTGCGTATAAGTAAGCAAGCATTTAGCCATTGCGTAGCTCGTATTAACTAGCTAGAACATTGTGTGCCATGTTTCAACTGAGTCTTAGGGAGCATAATGAACTACAGAGGGATTCATACAAACCTACTAAAGCAAGCAAAACTATGCAATCATTAGCCTCGTATAAACTAGATTGTGAGTCTCATGCAGTAATAGTTGGTTAATGGACTTCAAAGATTCACACACACTTCACCAGAGTAATGAAATGATAAGGCATTTAATTATGTCAACTAATATTTATATAATTACCCTACATAATGTTGGGTTTCGTAGTAATTTCAAAAATTTTCCTACGCGCACACAGGATCATGTGATGCATAGCAACGAGGGGAGAGTGTTGTCTACGTACCCAACACAGACCGACTGCGGAAGCGATGACACGACGTAGAGGAAGTAGTCGTACGTCTTCACGATCCAACCGATCAAGCACCGAAACTACGGCACCTCCGAGTTCGAGCACACGTTCAGCTCGATGACGATCCCCGGACTCCGATCCAGCAAAGTGTCGGGGAAGAGTTCCGTCAGCACGACGGCGTGGTGACGATCTTGATGAACTACAGCAGCAGGGCTTCGCCTAAACTCCGCTACAGTATTATCGAGGTATATGGTGGCAGGGGGCACCGCACACGGCTAAGGAATAGATCACGTGGATCAACTTCTGTCTATGGGGTGCCCCCTGCCCCTGTATATAAAGGATGGAGGAGGAGGAGGCCGGCCAAGGCAAAGGTGTGGCCAGGATAGGGAGTCCTACTAGGACTCCAAGTCCTAGTAGGAGTCCACCAAGAGGGGAGGAAGGGAGAAGGAATAGGAGGAGAAGGAGAGGTGGCCGGCCCCCTTTTCCCTAGTCCAATTCGGACTAGAGGGGAGGGGGGCGCAGCCTTTTTCTCCTCTTCCCACTAAAGCCCATCAAGGCCCAATACTCTTCCCCGTATTCCCGTAACCCCCCGGTACTCCGGAAAATACCCGAATCACTCGGAACCTTTCCGAACTCCGAATATAGTCGTCAAATATATCGATCTTTACGTCTCGACCATTTCGAGACTCCTCGTCATGTCCCCGATCTCATCCGGGACTCCGAACTCCTTCGGTACATCAAAACTCATAAACTCATAATATAACTGTCATCGAAACCTTAAGCGTGCGGACCCTACGGGTTCGAGAACAATGTAGACATGACCAAGACACGTTTCCGGTCAATAACCAATAGCGGGACCTGGATGCCCATATTGGCTCCTACATATTCTATGAAGATCTTTATCGGTCAGACCGCATAACGACATACGTTGTTCCCTTTGTCATCGGTATGTTACTTGCCCGAGATTTGATCGTCGGTATCCAATACCTAGTTCAATCTCGTTACCGGCAAGTCTCTTTACTCGTTCCGTAATACATCATCTCACAACTAACATATTAGTTGCAGTGCTTGCAAGGCTTTATGTGATGTGCATTACCGAGAGGGCCCAGAGATACCTCTCCGACAATCGGAGTGACAAATCCTAATCTCGAAATACGCCAACCCAACATCTACCTTTGGAGACACCTGTAATGCTCCTTTATAATCACCCAGTTACGTTGTGACGTTTGGTAGCACCCAAAGTGTTCCTCCGGCAAACGGGAGTTGCATAATCTCATAGTCATAGGAACATGTATAAGTCATGAAGAAAGCAATAGCAACATACTAAACGATCAGGTGCTAAGCTAATGGAATGGGTCATGTCAATCAGATCATTCAACTAATGATGTGACCTCATTAATCAAATAACAACTCATTGTTCATGGTCAGGAAACATAACCATCTTTGATTAACGAGCTAGTCAAGTAGAGGCATACTAGTGACACTCTGTTTGTCTATGTATTCACACATGTATTATGTTTCCGGTTAATACAATTCTAGCATGAATAATAAACATTTATCATGATATAAGGAAATAAATAATAACTTTATTATTGCCTCTAGGGCATATTTCCTTCAGTCTCCCACTTGCACTAGAGTCAATAATCTAGTTCACATCGCCATGTGATTTAACAGCAATAGTTCACATCACCATGTGATTTAACAGCAATAGTTCACATCACCATGTGATTAACACCCATAGTTCACATCGCTATGTGACCAACACCCAAAGGGTTTACTAGATTCAGTAATCTAGTTCACATCGCTATGTGATTAACACCCAAGGAGTACTAAGGTGTGATCATGTTTTGCTTGTGAGAGAATCTTAGTCAACGGGTATGTCATATACAGATCCGTAAGTATTTTGCGAATTATATGTCTACAATGCTCTGCACGGAGCTACTCTAGCTAATTGCTCCCACTTTCAATATGTATCTAGATCAAGACTTAGAGTCATCTAGATTAGTGTCAAACTTGCATCGGCGTAACCTTTTACGACGAACCTTTTTCCATAATCGAGAAACATATCCTTATTCCACTAAGGACAATTTTGACCGCTCTCCAGTGATCTACTCCTAGATCACTATTGTACCCCCTTGCCAAACTCAGTGGTATGGCATACAATAGATCTGGTATACAGCATGGCATACTTTATAGAACCTATGACTGAGGCATAGGGAATGACTTTCATTCTCTTTCTATTTTCTGCCGTGGTCGGGCTTTGAGTCTTACTCAACTTAACACCTTGCAACACAGGCAAGAACTCCTTCTTTGACTGTTCCATTTTGAACTATTTCAAAAATTTATCAAGGTATGTATTCATTGAAAAAATCTTATCAAGCGTTTTCATCTATCTATATAGATCTTGATGCTCAATGTGTAAGCAGCTTCACCAAGGTCTTTCTTTGAAAAACTTTTATTCAAGTATCCTTTCATGCTTTGCAGAATAATTCTACATTATTTCCGATCAACAATATGTCATTCATATATACTTATCAGAAATGTTGTAGTGCTCCCACTCACTTTCTTGTAAATACAGGCTTCACTGTAAGTCTGTACAATAACTATATGCTTTGATCAACTTATCAAAGCGTATATTCCAACTCCGAGATTCTTGCACCAGTCCATAAATGGATCGCTGGATCTTGCACACTTTGTTAGCTCCCTTTGGATCGACAAAACCTTCCGGTTGCATCATATACAACTCTTCTTCCAGAAATCCATTCAGGAATGCAGTTTTGACATCCATCTGCCAAATTTCATAATCATAAAATGCGGCAATTGCTAACATGATTCGGACAGACTTTTAAGCATCGATACGAGTAAGAAAATCTCATCGTATTCAACACCTTGAACTTTGTCAAAAAAACTTTTTTCGATAAGTCTAGCTTTGTAGATAGTAACACTACTATCAACGTCCGTCTTCCTCTTGAAGATCCATTTATTCTTAATGACTCACCGATCATCGGGCAAGTCAATCAAAGTCTACACTTTGTTCTCATACATGGATCATATCTCAGATTTCATGGCCTCAAGCCATTTCGTGGAATCTGGGCTCATCATTGCTTCCTCATAGTTCGTAGGTTCATCATGGTCTAGTAACATGACTTCCAGAACATGATTACCGTACCACTCTGGTGCGGATCTTACTCTGGAAGACCTTACGAGGTTTGGTAGTAACTTGATCTGAAGTTTGATGATCATCATCATTAACTTCCTCACTTATTGGTGTAGGAATCACTGGAACTGATTTCTGTGATGAACTACTTTCCAATAAGGGAGAAGGTATAATTACCTCATCAAGTTCTACTCTCCTCCCACTCACTTCTTTCGAGAGAAACTCCTTCTCTGGAAAGGATCCATTTTAGCAACGAATGTCTTGCCTTCGGATCTGTGATAGAAGGTGTACCCAACAATTTCCTTTGGGTATGAAGACGCACTTCTCCGATTTGGGTTCGAGCTTATCAGGATGAAACTTTTTTCACATAAGCATCGCAGCCCCAAACTTTAAGAAACAACAGGTTAGGTTTACTGTTAAACCATAGTTCATACAGTGTCGTCTCAACGGATTTAGATGGTGCCCTATTTTAAAACGTGAATGCAGCTGTCTCTAATGCATAACCCCAAAACGATAGTGGTAAAGAGATATCATAGATCGCACCATATCAAATAAAGTGCGGTTACGACATTCGGACACACCATAACGATGTGGTGTTCCAGGTGGCGTTAGCTGTGAAACTATTCCACATTGTTTTAATTGAAGACCAAACTCGTAACTCAAATATTTGTCTCCGCGATCAGATCGCAGAAACTTTATTTTCTTGTTACGATGATTTTTCCACTTCACTTTGAAATTCTTTGAACCTTTCAACTATTTCAGACTTATGTTTCATCAAGTAGATATACCCATATCTGCTCAAATCATCTTGTGAAGGTCAGAAAACAACGATGCTTGCCACGAGCAACAACACTCATTGGATCGCATACATCGGTATGTATTGTTTCCAACAAGTCAGTAACTCGTTCCATTGTTCCGAAGAACGGAGTTTTAGTCATCTTGCCCAAAAGGCACGGTTCGCAAGCATCAAATGATTCATAACCAAGTGATTCCGAAAATCCATCTTTATGGAGTTTCTTCATGCGCTTTACACCGATATGACCCAAACGGCAGTGCCACAAATAAGTTGCACTATCATTATTAACTTTGCATCTTTTGGCATCAATATTATGAATATGTGTATCACTACGATCGAGATCCAATGAACCATTTTCATTGGGTGTGTAACCATATAAGGTTTTATTCATGTAAATAGAACAACAGTTTATTCTCTTACTTAAATGAATAACCGTATTGCAATAAACATGATCAAATCATATTCATGCTCAACGCAAACACCAAATAACATTTATTTAGGTTCAACACTAATCCCGAAAGAATAGGGAGTGTGCGATGATGATCATATCAATCTTGAAACTACTTTCAACACACATCATCACTTCACCCTTAACTAGTTTCTGTTTATTCTGCAACTCCCATTTTGAGTTACTACTCTTAGCAACTGAACCAGTACCAAATACCGAGGGGTTGCTATAAACACTAGTAAAGCACACATCAAACACATGTATATCAAATATACCCTTTTTCACTTTGCCATCCTTCTTATCCACCAAATATTTAGGGTAGTTCCGCTTCCAGTGACCATTTCCTTTGCAGTGTAAGCACTCAGTTTCAGGCTTTGGTTCAGCTTTGGGCTTCTTCGTGGGAGTGACAACTTGCTTGTCAATCTACTTGAAGTTCCCCTTTCTTTCCCTTTGCCCTTTTCTTGAAACTAGTGATCTTGTCAACCATCAACACTTGATGCTCTTTCTTGATTTCTACCTTCGTTGATTTCAACATCACGAAGAGCTCGGGAATCATTTTCATCATCCCTTGCATACTATAGTTCATCACGAAGTTCTACTAACTTGGTGATGGTGACTAGAGAATTCTGTCAATCACTATCTTATCTGGAAGATTAACTCCCACTTGATTCAAGTGATTGAAGTACCCAGACAATCTGAGCACATGCTCACTAGTTGAGCGATTCTCCTCCATCTTTTAGCTATAGAATTTGTTGGAGACTTCATATCTCTCAACTCGGGTATTTGCTTGAAATATTAACTTCAATTCCTGGAACATCTCATATGGTCCATGACGTTCAAAACGTCTTTGAAGTCCCGATTCTAAGCCGTTAAGCATGGTGCACTAAACTATCAAGTAGTCATCATATTGAGCTAGCCAGACGTTCATAACTTCTGCATCTGCTCCTGCAATAGGTCTGTCACCTAGCGGTGCATTAAGGACATAATTCTTCTGTGCAGCAATGAGGATTTAACCTCAGATCACGGATCAAATCCGCAACATTGCTACTAACATTTTTCAACACAATTTTCTCTAGGAACATATCAAAATAAACACAGGGAAGCAACAACGCGAGCTATTGATCTACAACATGATTTGCAAAATACTACCAGGACTAAGTTCATGATAAATTTAAGTTCAATTTAATCATATTACTTAAGAACTCCCACTTAGATAGACATCCCTCTAATCCTCTAAGTGATCACGTGATCCAAATCAACTAAACCATGTCCGATCATCACGTGAGATGGAGTAGTTTCATCGGTGAACATCATTATGTTGATCATATCTACTATATGATTCACGCTCGACCTTTCGGTCTCCGTGTTCCGAGGCCATATCTGCATATGCTAGGCTCGTCAAGTTTAACCTGAGTATTCTGCGTGCGCAACTGTTTTGCACCCGTTGTATTTGAACGTAGAGCCTATCACACCCGATCATCACGTGGTGTCTCAGCACGAAGAACTTTCGCAACGGTGCATACTCAGGGAGAACACTTCTTGATAATTTAGTGAGAGATCATCTTATAATGCTACCGTCAATCAAAGCAAGATAAGATGCATAAAAAGATAAACATCACATGCAATCAATATAAGTGATATGATATGGCCATCATCATCTTGTGCTTGTGATCTCCATCTCCGAAGCACCGTCATGATCACCATCGTCACCGGCGCGACACCTTGATCTCCATCGTAGCATCGTTGTCGTCTCGCCAATCTTATGCTTCTACGACTATCACTACCGTTTAGTAATAAAGTAAAGCATTACATCGCGATTGCATTGCATACAATAAAGCGACAACCATATGGCTCCTGCCAGTTGCCGATAACTTGGTTACAAAACATGATCATCTCATACAATAAAATTCAGCATCATGCCTTGACCATATCACATCACAACATGCCCTGCAAAAACAAGTTAGACGTCCTCTACTTTGTTGTTGCATGTTTTACGTGGCTGCTACGGGCTTAAGTAAGAACCAATCTCACCTACGCATCAAAACCACAACGATAGTTTGTCAAATAGACTCCGTTTTAACCTTCGCAAGGACCGGGCGTAGCCATACTTGGTTCAACTAAAGTTGGAGAGGCAGTCGCCCGCAAGCCATCTCTGTGCAAAGCACGTCGAGGGAACCGGTCTCGCGTAAGCGTACGCGTAAGGTTGGTCCGGGTCGTCTCGTCCAACAATACCGCCGAACCAAAGTATGACATGCTGGTAGGCAGTATGACTTGTATCGTCCACAACTTACTTGTGTTCTACTCGTGCATATAACATCAACATCAATAACCTAGGCTCGGATGCCACTGTTGGGTTTCGTAGTAATTTCAAAAAATTTCCTACGCGCACACAGGATCATGTGATGCATAGCAACGAGGGGAGAGTGTTGTCTACGTACCCAACGCAGACCGACTGCGGAAGCGATGACACGACGTAGAGGAAGTAGTCGTACGTCTTCACGATCCAACCGATCAAGCACCGAAACTACGGCACCTCCGAGTTCGAGCACACGTTCAGCTCGATGACGATCCCCGGACTCCGATCCAGCAAAGTGTCGGGGAAGAGTTCCGTCAGCACGATGGCGTGGTGACGATCTTGATGAACTACAGCAGTAGGGCTTCGCCTAAACTCCGCTACAGTATTATCGAGGTATATGGTGGCAGGGGGCACCGCACACGGCTAAGGAATAGATCACGTGGATCAACTTCTGTCTATGGGGTGCCCCCTGCCCCTGTATATAAAGGATGGAGGAGGAGGAGGCCGGCCAAGGCAAAGGTGCGGCCAGGATAGGGAGTCCTACTAGGACTCCAAGTCCTAGTAGGAGTCCACCAAGAGGGGAGGAAGGGAGAAGGAATAGGAGGAGAAGGAGAGGTGGCCGGCCCCCTTTTCCCTAGTCCAATTCGGACTAGAGGGGAGGGGGGGGCGCAGCCTTTTTCTCCTCTTCCCACTAAAGCCCATCAAGGCCCAATACTCTTCCCCGTATTCCCGTAACCCCCCGGTACTCCGGAAAATACCCGAATCACTCGGAACCTTTCCGAACTCCGAATATAGTCGTCCAATATATCGATCTTTACGTCTCGACCATTTCGAGATTCCTCGTCATGTCCCCGATCTCATCCGGGACTCCGAACTCCTTCGGTACATCAAAACTCATAAACTCATAATATAACTGTCATCGAAACCTTAAGCGTGCGGACCCTACGGGTTCGAGAACAATGTAGACATGACCAAGACACGTTTCCGGTCAATAACCAATAGCGGGACCTGGATGCCCATATTGGCTCCTACATATTCTACGAAGATCTTTATCGGTCAGACCGCATAACGACATACGTTGTTCCCTTTGTCATCGGTATGTTACTTGCCCGAGATTTGATCGTCGGTATCCAATACCTAGTTCAATCTCGTTACCGGCAAGTCTCTTTACTCGTTCCGTAATACATCATCTCACAACTAACATATTAGTTGCAGTGCTTGCAAGGCTTTATGTGATGTGCATTACCGAGAGGGCCCAGAGATACCTCTCCGACAATCGGAGTGACAAATCCTAATCTCGAAATACGCCAACCCAACATCTACCTTTGGAGACACCTGTAATGCTCCTTTATAATCACCCAGTTACGTTGTGACGTTTGGTAGCACCCAAAGTGTTCCTCCGGCAAACGGGAGTTGCATAATCTCATAGTCATAGGAACATGTATAAGTCATGAAGAAAGCAATAGCAACATACTAAACGATCAGGTGCTAAGCTAATGGAATGGGTCATGTCAATCAGATCATTCAACTAATGATGTGACCTCATTAATCAAATAACAAC
Organism: Triticum aestivum; assembly: GCF_018294505.1. NCBI lineage: Eukaryota > Viridiplantae > Streptophyta > Magnoliopsida > Poales > Poaceae > Triticum > Triticum aestivum. The sequence goes on from NC_057798.1 coordinate 484,521,214, forward strand.
TCATTGTTCATGGTCAGGAAACATAACCATCTTTGATTAACGAGCTAGTCAAGTAGAGGCATACTAGTGACACTCTATTTGTCTATGTATTCACACATGTATTATGTTTCCGGTTAATACAATTCTAGCATGAATAATAAACATTTATCATGATATAAGGAAATAAATAATAACTTTATTATTGCCTCTAGGGCATATTTCCTTCACATAAGGCATCATTGTTTGGGCATATCATTAATTGAGGACAAATAAAGCAATTGAATAGAGCAATTTAACTATGCAGAAGCAAACAAGCAATTGAACTGTTGTGTTGGCAGCATGCATATATGCACGCCTCAATAACATCTGAAAGAACATGTGGTGCCCCCATGTGTGGTTTTGGTAATTGATGACATTCTCTATGGGCTAATGGTTTACTTTAGTTATATTTGAAGGATTTGTCCATAGGCTTTTCTTGAAGTCCATGTGTTGGCTTCAAGGAGTTTATGAGTTGACCAAGGTGCTATTCAAGGAATTATCCGACGTGTGCCAGAGAGAGGACATGATACAAGGTTGATCAAGACTAAGTCAAGGAGTGAATCAAGTTGATCAACACACAGAGCGTACAAGATGTATCGAGAGGGATCAAGTGATCCCATGGTATGGTAATAATTTCCCATTACACTTTGTGTGCTAACCCATGGTCTATGTGAGAGTTGTTGTTTGTGGGGTTAGGTATGTTTCCATGGTCGTGCATCAAAAGGAAGATATCATATAACCCATGGAGGATGACATGAAGTGGTGATCTTCATCAAGGTTGCGGTGTGCAAGTTCAAGTGGAGCATCACGAAGAGATCATGCTTGAATCTTGTCGTCCATTGTGGTGACAATGGAATTGTGAATATGTGCCAAAGAGTGGCTACCCATAGTGGAGTATGGGGAGCAATCAACTAGTCTTCATCGAGCCAACACAATCAGAAAGGTGGTCCAACTTGAGGAAGTCAAGATCTTCATAATCTAGCTCAAGTGGACTATGTGCAAGGCAAAGGTTTGCCCTTGATAGGTTTTCTATTTTACCGGTCTCATGGTGGTAGTTGGGATACCGGGTTATAGGTTCGATTGCCATAATATCAAGGGGGGCTCTCTAATTAGTAGCTTGATCGTATCGTTCGTAGAGAGCTCGAACCATTGCATCCTTGCATCATCTTTCTTGGTTCTTATTTGGTTTTTCTCTGTGTGAGTTTTGGAGCTTTTGGTCATCTTCATGAAAAGCTTGAGTTCATCAAAAATGGAGTTCACATCCTTCTTCTATGATGTTTTCGATGTTGTAGGTTATGCCAGTTCTTCTCTATTGGAGGTTTCACACCTCTATATCTTAGGCATACCTCTCCTGCCACTTCTTATTTTAACTAGTCGTTGTTTGGATGCTTCTCGTCTTCCTCTATCCAACAAGCTTGAGTTTGCTCATTTCGGATTTCATTTGCAGAAGTTGTGGCAGTTTAGGCTTTATTGCATCCTCTGTTTTCTCTATTGTGTTCCTGGAAGCCTCAAGAGGTAGTACTGCTCTCTCGAGCAGTAGTACCGCTTGTAAGCGGCACTACCGCAGCCCTGTGCTATGCGTAGTACCGCTGCTTCTGGGGATGCGAGTTTTTGTGTCGGGTTTCGCGGTAGTAGCGAGCGGTAGTACCTCTTATAAGCGCTACTACCTCTCTGACTGGTATTACCTCTTATAAGCGGTACTACCTCTTCGAGCGGTAGTACCTCTTATAAGCAGTACTACCTCTCTGGGCAGTACTACCTCTCCGCTGAGCGGTACTACCTCTCTGGCAGAACTACAACTCGTGTTTTATGTCTCGTTGGACTGTTATGAACATGCTAAGAGGTAGTACCGCTCCTCCGAGCGGTAGTACCTCTTGTGCACGACCTGAGTGCATAACGGTTGGATTCGGGGGTGCCTATAAAAAGGGGTCTTCTTCCCCAATGAACCTTATCCTTCTAGCTCGTGTTTGCCCCCCATTGTTGACCTTCTTCGATCTTGCTATCTCTCAATCCCTCCAATGATTCTTGCTAGTTCTTGAGGGAAAAGAGAGAGGAGATCTAGATCTACGTTTCCACCAATTACTTTCTCCTCTATGTGAGGGGAACCCCTTGGATCTAGATCTTGGAGTTCTTCGTGTTCTCTTCTTTGTTCTTCCTCTCATTTCCCTCCCTAGCATTAGTTGCTTTGGTGGGATTTGGGAGAGAAGGACTTGGGCACTCCATGTGCCCTTGCTATTGCATTTGGTGCATCGGTTTGAGTTCTCCACGGTGGTACGTGGAAGTGAAGTTGAGAAGCTTGTTATTCTAGGGTGTTTGGGAACCCTAGAGCTTGTTCCTCTTGGGTGCCTTGGTGCCCTAGACGGTTGGTGTTGTCGGAGCTCAATCATTATGGTGTAAAGCTCCGGGAAAGTGTCAGGTCTCCAATTAGGCTATGGAGATCGCCACAAGCAATTTGACCAGTACCAGTGACTGCCCCCAAGGGTTGCCATTTGTACGGGTTCGGTGACCGCCCTCAAGGGTCCCTTAGTGGAATCACGGCATCTTGCATTGTGCGAGGGCATGAGGAGATTACGGTTTCCCTAGTGGCTTCTTGGGGAGCATTATGCCTCCACACTGCTCCAAACGGAGATTAGCTTCCGCAAGGGTGTGAACTTCGGGATACATTGTCGTCTCCGCGTGCCTCGGTTATCTCTTACCCGAGCCCTTTACTTATGCACTTTACTTTGTGATAGCCATATTGTTTCTTGTCATATATCTTGCTATCACCTAGTTGTTTATCTTGCTTAACATAAGTTGTTCGTGCACATAGGTGAGCCTAGTTGTTGTAGGTTTTGTGCTTGACAAATTAACCGCTAGGTTTATCCGCATTTATTCAAGCCTAAACCATAATTATTTTAAAGCGCCTATTCACCCCCCCCCCCCTCTAGGCAACATCCACGATATTTCAACATCCTTGGCCTGGCTACATTCAAATCAACTGACTTATCTTCTATATAACGAAACAAGTAATGAAACATTGTTTGCCCCCTATGAAGTATCTCAACTAGTATGTACTCAAGATACTAGTAATGATAGGGAGGCTAATTATGTGAACATGTGTTTGCTTATGACATTTATGACATCGAGAAGTCTACCATACCAGGAAGGAGTTTCTCACTCTGTTCACTAATATAAGATGTTTTAGATATTTAAATGTAGACTACATCCATACTGAAATGAGTTAACAGACACATTAAAATGTATTTACATACGTATGATTTAGAAAAAAGTTAGAAGATCTTATAATAGGTAGCAGAGGGAGTATTAATCAATGGTCCAATGACTGGGTCAAGTGAAGAACCCTACGCAAGCACAATGTCAAACAAATAGGATGTCCTGCTAATTGTAATACACTGACTTACCATAAGTGATGGTACAGGATCAACGTTGCTCCTCCTTCTCTTGCAAGGCTCCTTCCTAACATCTTGTACTTCGAAATCTTGAATCTTTGCTTCATTGCACCCCCTCCGCAAGGTGACACAAACTAGTTATAGGTCTCCTTACATGGAAGATAAATATGCATACTTTCAACACCAAATCATGAGTTTATAACAAAATGACATCACAGAATGAAACATGCTACATCTCTTGCACACACTCAAATGAGCATTTACTATGTGTGCGATATGTATATACTAGGCGTACCTTCATGAACTGGACCTCCAGGTACTCTTGGGAGCCTAGTTCAGTGTACAGGGAAACCTTTATATCACCTATGAGTTATACAAGCCCCCACTACAACAACCATTAGTGTTTAAATCATTGACAAGCTCTGTTAGGTCATGAACAACAAGTAATCAAAGCAAATAGTTCTAGTGTGGTTGGCTGATACAAACAAGCAATTGAACACATGTGTGAGCAAATCTTTCACAACACTGAATTACATATAAAGAAAACAAGCATAGAAGGAGGCTTAAAGACCATCACTTGGCTGACCAGATTTAGGAGGCATTTAAATATCATGTGCAGCGTATGAACTAGCATAAACATTGCATATTTTAGATTCTAATATGTATCAGGTTATGCCATGTATAATGCATAAATCTACACTATAGGAGGCATGAGTGATTCATCATTGCACGCACAATTGAATTGCAGGTTAAGGGCCAGTTTTTTCCACCTTTTGAGGGCTTACTGTCAAAATAATCCATAAAGGCCCTAAAGAACTCATTTTTGAGTTATGGGCTTGGGCTTATCTTATTTTCACCACCCATTCCTTCATAATGAGAAAAAGCTTGGGGGGTGCTTCCCATAGAAGGTCATGTAAAATTGAAGGGGTATAGCGAATGACTCTGTTGGTTGCCCATATCACACTGAAAATGCCACTGCTTAGGCCTGCGTCGCACCCAGCCGCCAAGTAAAAACAAACACGTAAGCATTTGTTTCCCTGCCTCCTCGCATCTCCTCTCCCCTTTCCCTCTGCCTTGATCCCCTGCTTGCAACGCTAGGGTTCCTCCAACGAGCAGCCACCACTGGTCCCATCTACCCTGCTCCTCGATGTTGGCCTCTCCAGTGAACAATCCAGACAGTTCTAGTCGTCCAATGATGGTCATGAAAATTGTTCCGTCCGGTCCAGACATTCAAAATACCCCCAAACCGGCACCAAACTGAGGGAGGTGTGTGTGGGAGTATGAACATCTGCCACATAGGACTCCAACAATGCAAAGACACCCCAAACCCTCCGCGTCCGCTCGCTTCAGAACCCTCGACGCATTCATGTCGGTCAGAGGGGCGTGGCCAAACAGGCACGTCCCTCGATATTAGAGATCAAGTAGACCCCCATTTGCGATTCGGCCAGGGGCTAAACACTCCAAAAATCTACGGACCAACGAAGCCCAAGACGTTCGCAGTTACCCAGGTATAGGCCACCAGGAGGTGTAATACCCTACTCCTTTATGTGTTATTGATGGATGATGATCTGATGTGTTACAAACTCAAAATGAGCTCTCTAGGTTAATCAGGGTGGTGTTCGAGTGGGCCGCCTCGAGCACCCTTTTTTGGGGGAAACTTTCGATCTATTCATCTTCAATCATGGCAATACAACAAACATAAGAAATAATAAAAAATACATCCAGATTCGTAGACCACCTAGCAACGACTACAAGCACTGAAGTGAGCCGAAGGCGTGCCGCTGTCATCGCCCCTCCCTCATCAGAGCCAGGCACAACTTGTTGTAGTAGACAGTCGGGAAGTCGTCGTAATAAGGCCCCATAGGACCAACGCACAAGAACAGTAACCGTCGTCGATGAATAGAATTTTAGATCGAAAGGATCCAACCTGAGGACATATGAACAAAAACGAATAAAGACCGGATCCAAGCGGATCCACCCTTCTTCCTCTCTCTCTCTCTCTATCTAGCTTTCTTGTGTGGATGGTTAAAACGATTGTCCTCACCCCATGGCAGTACAAGTAATGTCTCACATAAGTAAAATAAATATAATAAAGGGGCATTCACATTTGTGCCCCTAACTCGAACCCACTACTCAAATTTATCCCTAACTTTTTGATGTGATCAAATTTTTCCCTAAAAAGCATTTTAGATTGCAAGAATGCCCTTCCATCTAGTCAAAGTTGTTTGACCGAAACTTCAAAAATTCATAACAAATTCATATGAACTCCGAAGAATGCAAAATAAAATATCAAAATGTTCATAAAAACATCACCTATATGCACATGTCATTTACGTTCATGACAAAATCACTTTTTAAAGCATTTTAGGGTTTATAGCATTAAAAAACTATTCAGGGTGAATGCAAATAAATGCACATGTAGGTGATGAACGTAAATAACACGCGCGTATAGGTGATATTTTTATGAACATTTTGATATCTTATTTGCATTCCCCTGAGTTCATATAAATTTGTTATGGATTTTTAAAGTTCTGGTAAAAAAATAACCAGCTAGAAGGGCATTCTCATGACCTAAAATGCTTTTTCGGGGCAAATTTAAGCACGCCAAAAAGTTAGAGGTAAATTTGAGAGTGGGCGTAAGTTAGGGGTGCAAATGTAAATGTTCCTATAATAAATGACAAGAAGTAAAAAAATACAAAAAATACAAAAATGGAGGAAGAAGAGGAAGAAGAAGAAGAAGAAACAATAACAAAATAATGGACGCGTCTAGCTAGCGCACGACCGCTCGGGATGCTTAGCGAGCGGCGTGCCACTTTAGGTAATTTCTTGTCTCCCCTTCTAATTAGAATAGTCATCAAGTAGTCTCTTTTTCTGTTACGTATTAAATGCCAGCATATGCATCTCCTCCTGTGCATGTATATGCATGTGCATGGGTTTGTTCACATTTATTTTATGATTTTAAAATTTAAAAAAGACATAACTTTCAATACACGTGTCGAAATTCAGATTCATTTTCACCGTTTAAACCCTCGCAACGTGCTCTTCAAAAGTAGATCCCACATGGGGATGTTTCGACGAACTAGTCTTCCTGGCAACTAAACAATAATATGTGTGCAACTAGACTACATGCCGCGCCAACTGAGCATATGTGTGTGTCAATAGTCCTTCTGCCAACTAAATATCAATGTGTGTGCAACTAGACTACATAGCCGCGCCAATTGAGAGTGGGCGTAAGTTAGGGGTGCAAATGTAAATGTTCCTATAATAAATGACAAGAAGTAAAAAAATACAAAAAATACAAAAATGGAGGAAGAAGAGGAAGAAGAAGAAGAAGAAACAATAACAAAATAATGGACGCGTCTAGCTAGCGCACGACCGCTCGAGATGCTTAGCGAGCGGCGTGCCACTTTAGGTAATTTCTTGTCTCCCCTTCTAATTAGAATAGTCATCAAGTAGTCTCTTTTTCTGTTACGTATTAAATGCCAGCATATGCATCTCCTCCTGTGCATGTATATGCATGTGCATGGGTTTGTTCACATTTATTTTATGATTTTAAAATTTAAAAAAGACATAACTTTCAATACACGTGTCGAAATTCAGATTCATTTTCACCGTTTAAACCCTCGCAACGTGCTCTTCAAAAGTAGATCCCACATGGGGATGTTTCGACGAACTAGTCTTCCTGGCAACTAAACAATAATATGTGTGCAACTAGACTACATGCCGCGCCAACTGAGCATATGTGTGTGTCAATAGTCCTTCTGCCAACTAAATATCAATGTGTGTGCAACTAGACTACATAGCCGCGCCAACTGAGCATGTGTGTGCCAATAGTCCTGCCAACTAAACATGAATGTGTGTACAACTAGACTAAATTACAAGCCAACTGAATATATGTGTGTGCAATTAGTCTTCATGCCAACTAAACATCAATATGTGTGCAACTAGACTAGGGACAAGGCTTGCAATCCACTACTAGATAGTTGGTCGGAGTAGTAGACTAGTTGCACATCAAGTTGTTATGGTTGGTAGGTTGCAACATCATATGAAGTTAGATCATGTAGCTCCAAAGTTGGTTTAAAAAAAAGTTGCACCATGTAGTATTAAAGTTGCACAATGCAGTACTTTAGTTGCACCATATAACACCAAAGTTGGCATCAAAAAAATTTCGTCGAAACATACCCATGCGGGATCTAGTTTCAAAGATCTCGGCGCGATGAATCCAACGGCGAAAACGGATCTGAATTCCGACGTGTGATTTAAAAGATATGACTTTTTGAAAATTTAAGAGGCCAGAATAAATATGCGTGAAGCTGTTTCCAGGACTAGTCTGTACGCATTTAATGGTAACAAAAACATCCACTAGCTGACAAAAAAAAGACACACATGTAAGTAACAAGCCAGACGCCCGTTCCTACAAAAAAGTGCACGTGCAGCTTTAAGATTTTAGGCAAAATAATTCCATGATCACAGAAAATCGATCCAACGGAATTGAGGCGGGTCCACCAAGCACGTAAAACACGGAGGGGCGATTGAGGCAATCGCGAGGCGATCGTCTTGAACGCTAGGGTTAGGGTTTTGCGAGTGGTGGTGGTGTGGATCAGGTAGCACGGGAGGGGACGGCGGCGAATCTGAACGTGCTGGAACCGGAGTGAGAACCTCCGACGAGGGGGCAGACATGACGGATAGGAGGCGAGTCGACGAACCAACGCCAAAAACTACGGCGGCGGGAGGACCGGTGCTGGCTGAGGGAAGGAGCGCCCAGAAGACGGCTGCTACTCCAAAGGCGACGACGGAGAAGGAGCCGAAGACACCTGCGACGGGGATGCCACTGGGCCCTCAGAGCAGGAACGCATCTGTGTCGCCGGGTCTGACGGCCAGATTGGGTGGTCTGGTTCTGACGGAGAAGGAAGCGGGTGGCTTTGTCTTCAAGGAGCCCGAGCATGAACAGGTTAGGCCGGCGAAGTGGTCGGCGATTGGGAAAGCGTTTACCCCACATCTGATGAACAAAGTTGCTTTGGAGAAATCGATGACGAGGGCTTGGGGCCTGCATAGAGAGGCGCAGTTCAAGGTAATTGGGAGAAACCTGTTTGTGGTGTCGTTTGGGAGCGAGGGAGACTGGAAGCATGCACTGAATAACGGGTCGTGGCAATACAATTTTAATGTGCTGGTGTTAAAGGACTATGATGGAGCAACCAGACCCTCGGAGATGAGGTTTGAAGCGGTCGACGTTTGGGTACGGGTTGAAGATCTCCCCCTGGATAGGAGATTGAAGGAATTCGGGGAAGCTTTAGGGAATTGGTTGGGAAAAATTGTGAGGGTGGATGTGGAGAAAGATGGGCTTGCAAAAGGGTCTGAACTGAGGTTTCGAGTGAAGCTACCAGTGCTAGAGCCATTGGTGAGAGGATTCTACCTGAAGAAATCTGAGGAGGATGCAGAGAAAACTTGGTTCGACTTTAAGTATGAAAAGATCCCACATTTTTGTTTCGATTGTGGAAGACTAGTGCACGGTGACACGGGATGTGTGCCGGCGGAGGACCCTGATCACCAATGGGGAGAATGGCTCAGGTCATCACCAGGCCAGTCATGGGGGACGAAGGAAGCATCACACAGGGGGGCAGCGGGGAGTGCAAATAGCTATGGGAGTGTCAGGTCAAGTGAAGGAGAACAGAGGAGGAGGAAACCGGGTACTGTGCACGATCTTCCTACAAAGAGGAACTTGCAGAAAGAGTTTGCTACCTCAGCCGCATCTCGCACTAGCGAGGTTGGCGAGCAGCAGCAGGAGGGTTTTGATGCCCACAATCAGCAAAAGCAAGGGAGATAGACGATGCGTGAAAGGGATTTAAGGGGTGAGATTAAGCAGAGAAGAGAAAGAGACATGAGGTCGGAACTCCGACAAAGGCAACAGGAGAGGCAAGCTGATCTGAGGAGCAAGTACAAGCAGTATGGCACATGGGATCGAGGGGAAGCTGGATCATCGAGCCAAGCTGGGGGGAGGGAGCGCAGGCAAGGATATTATGTCAGGATGTTGGAGAACGTTGCAGAAAATAAAAAATTTCCTACGGTTTCACCAAGATCCATCTATGAGTTCATCTAAGCAACGAGTGAAAGGAGAGATGCATCTACATACCACTTTGTAGATCGCGAGCGGAAGCGTTCAAAAGAACGGGGTTGAGGTAGTCGTTCTCGTCGTGATCCTATCACCGGAGATCCTAGCGTCGAACGGACGACACCTCCGCGTTCAACACACGTACGATCAGCGTGACGTCTCCTCCGTCTTGATCCAGCAAGGGGGAAGGAGAGGTTGATGATGATCCAGCAGAACGATGGCGTGGTGGTGGATGCAGCAGAACTCCAGCAGGGCTTCGCCAAGCAACTATGGGAGGAGGAAGAGGTGTAGCAGGGGAGGGAGGCGCCAAGACTCAGGGTACTGCTGCCCTCCCTCCCCCCCTCCTTTATATAGGCCCCCAGGGGGGGCGCCGGCCCTGGAGATCCAATCTCCCAAGGGGGGCGGCGGCCAGGGGGTTGGAGTGCCCCCCAAGGCAAGTGGTGCGCCTTCCCCCCCTAGGGTTTTCAACCCTAGGCGCAGGGGAGGCCCAAGGGGGGGCGCACCAGCCCACTAGGGGCTGGTTCCCCTCCCACTTCAGCCCACGGGGCCCTCCGGGATAGGTGGCCCCACTCGGTGGACCCCAAGGACCCTTCCGGTGGTCCCGGTACAATACCGGGTGACCCCGAAACTTTCTCGATAGCCGAAACAGCATTTCCTATATATAATTCTTTACCTCCGGACCATTCCGGAACTCCTCGTGACGTCCGGTATCTCATCCGGGACTCCGAACAACATTTGGTTTGCTGCATACTCATATTCATACAACCCTAGCGTCACCAAACCTTAAGTGTATAGACCCTACGGGTTCGGGAGACATGCAGACATGACCGAGACGGCTCTCCGTTCAATAACCAACAGCGGGATCTGGATACCCATGTTGGCTCCCACATACTCCTCGATGATCTCATCGGATGAACCACGATGTCGAGGATTCAATCAACCCCGTATACAATACCCTTTGTCAGACGGTATGTTACTTGCCCGAGATTCGATCGTCGATATCCCAATACCTCGTTCAATCTCGTTGCCGGCAAGTCACTTTACTCGTACTGTAATGCATGATCCCATGACCAGACACTTGGTCACATTGAGCTCATTATGATGATGCACTACCGAGTGGGCCCAGTGATACCTCTCCGTAATACGGAGTGACAAATCCCAGTCTCGATCCGTGTCAACCCAACAAACACTTTCGGAGATACCTGTAGTGCACCTTTATAGTCACCCAGTTATGTTGCGACGTTTGGTACACCCAAAGCACTCTTACGGTATCCGGGAGTTACACGATCAAGATACTTGACATTTGAAAAGCTCTAGCAAAACGAACTACACGATCTTGTGCTATGCTTAGGATTGGTTCTTGTCCATCACATCATTCTCCTAATGATGTGATCCCGTTATCAACGACATCTAATATCCATAGTCAGGAAACCATGACTATCTGTTGATCAACGAGCTAGTCAACTAGAGGCTTACTAGGGACATATTATGGTCTATGTATTCACACGTGTATTACGATTTCCAGATAATACAATTATAGCATGAATAAAGACAATTATCATGAACAAGGAAATATAATAATAATCCTTTTATTATTGCCTCTAGGGCATATTTCCAACAGTCTCCCACTTGCACTAGAGTCAATAATCTAGTTACATTGTGATGAGTTGAACACCCATAGAGTTCTGGTGTTGATCATGTTTTGCTCGCGAAAGAGGTTTAGTCAACGGATCTGCGATATTCAGATCCGTATGTACTTTGCAAATATCTATGTCTCCATCTTGAACATTTTCACGGATGGAGTTGAAGCGACGCTTGATGTGCCTGGTCTTCTTGTGAAACCTGGGCTACTTGGCAAGCGCAACAGCTCCAGTGTTGTCACAAAAGAGTTTGATCGGCCCCGACGCATTGGGTATGACTCCTAGGTCGGTGATGAACTCCTTCACCCAAATTGCTTCATGCGCTGCCTCCGAGGCTGCCATGTACTCCGCTTCACATGTAGATCCCGCCACGACGCTTTGCTTGCAGCTGCACCAGCTTACTGCTCCACCATTCAACATATACACGTATCCGGTTTGTGACTTAGAGTCATCCAGATCTGTGTCGAAGCTAGTGTCGACATAACCCTTTACGACGAGCTCTTCGTCACCTCCATAAACGAGAAACATGTCCTTTGTCCTTTTCAGGTACTTTAGGATATTCTTGACCGTTGTCCAGTGTTCCTTGCCAGGATTACTTTGGTACCTTCCTACCAAACTTACGGCAAGGTTTACATCAGGTCTGGTACACAGCATGGCATACATAATAGATCCTATGGCTGAAGCATAGGGGATGACACTCATCTCTTCTTTATCTTTTGCCGTGGTCGGGCATTGAGCCGAGCTCAATCTCACACCTTGCAGTACAGGCAAGAACCCTTTCTTGGACTGATCCATTTTGAACTTCTTCAAAATCTTATCAAGGTATGTGCTTTGTGAAAGACCTATGAGGCGTCTCGATCTATCCCTATAGATCTTGATGCCTAATATGTAAGCAGCTTCTCCAAGGTCCTTCATTGAAAAACACTTATTCAAGTAGGCCTTAATGCTGTCCAAAAGTTCTATATCATTTCCCATCAAAAGTATGTCATCTACATATAATATGAGAAATGCTATAGAGCTCCCACTCACTTTCTTGTAAATGCAGGCTTCTCCATAAGTCTGCATAAACCCAAACGCTTTGATCATCTCATCAAAGCGAATGTTCCAACTCTGAGATGCTTGCACCAGCCCATAAATGGATCGCTGGAGCTTGCATACTTTGTTAGCATTCTTAGGATCGACAAAACCCTCCGGCTGCATCATATACAGTTCTTCCTTAAGATGCCCGTTAAGGAATGCCGTTTTGACGTCCATCTGCCATATCTCATAATCATAGTATGCGGCAATTGCTAACATGATTCGGACGGACTTCAGCTTCGCTACGGGAGAGAATGTCTCATCGTAGTCAACCCCTTGAACTTGTCGATAACCCTTAGCGACAAGTCGAGCTTTATAGATGGTAATATTACCATCCGCGTCCGTCTTCTTCTTAAAGATCCATTTGTTTTCTATCGCTCGCCGATCATCGGGCAAGTCTGTCAAAGTCCATACTTTGTTTTCATACATGGATTCTATCTCGGATTGCATGGCTTCAAGCCATTTGTTGGAATTTTGGCCCGCCATCGCTTCTTCATAGTTCGAAGGTTCACCGTTGTCTAACAACATGATTTCCAGGACAGGGTTGCCATACCACTCTGGTGTGGAACGTGTCCTTGTGGACCTACGAGGTTCAGTAGCAACTTGATCCGAAGTACCTTGATCATCATTAATTTCCTCTCCAGTTGGTGTAGGCACCACAGGAACATTTTCCTGAGCTGCACTACTTTCCGGTTCAAGAGGTAGTACTTCATCGAGTTCTACTTTCCTCCCACTTACTTCTTTCGAGAGAAACTCTTTTTCCAGAAAGGATCCGTTCTTGGCAACAAAGGTCTTGCCCTCGGATCTTAAGTAGAAGGTATACCCAATGGTTTCCTTAGGGTATCCTATGAAGACGCATTTTTCCGACTTGGGTTCGAGCTTTTCAGGTTGTAGTTTCTTGACATAAGCATCGCATCCCCAAACTTTTAGAAACGACAGCTTAGGTTTCTTCCCAAACCATAATTCAGACGGTGTCGTCTCAACGGATTTAGACGGTGCCCTATTTAAAGTGAATGTAGTTGTCTCTAGAGCGTATCCCCAAAATGATAGCGGTAAATCGGTAAGAGACATCATAGATCGCACCATATCCAATAGAGTGCGATTACGACGTTCGGACACACCGTTACGCTGAGGTGTTCCAGGCGGCGTGAGTTGTGAAACGATTCCACATTTCCTTAAGTGTGTACCAAATTCATGACTTAAGTATTCTCCTCCACGATCTGATCGTAGGAACTTTATCTTTCGGTCACGTTGATTCTCTACCTCATTCTAAAATTCCTTGAACTTTTCAAAGGTCTCGGACTTGTGTTTCATCAAGTAGACATACCCATATCTACTCAAGTCATCAGTGAGAGTGAGAACATAATGATATCCTCCGCGAGCCTCAACACTCATTGGACCGCACACATCGGTATGTATGATTTCCAACAAGTTGGTTGCTCGCTCCATTGTTCCGGAGAACGGAGTCTTGGTCATTTTGCCCATGAGGCATGGTCGCATGTGTCAAATGATTCATAATTGAGAGACTCTAAAAGTCCATCAGCATGGAGCTTCTTCATGCGTTTGACACCAATGTGACCAAGGCGGCAGTGCCACAAGTATGTGGGACTATCGTTATCAACTTTACATCTTTTGGTATTCATGCTATGAATGTGTGTAACATTACGTTCGAGATTCATTAAGAATAAACCATTGACCATCGGGGCATGACCATAAAACATATCTCTCATGTAAATAGAACAACCATTATTCTCGGATTTAAATGAGTAGCCATCTCGTATTAAACGAGATCCCGATACAATGTTCATGCTCAAACTTGGCAGTGAATAACAATTATTGAGGTTCATAACTAATTCCGTGGGTAAATGTAGAGGTAGTGTGCCGACGGCGATCACATCGACCTTGGAACCATTCCCGACACGCATCGTCACCTCGTCCTTCGCCAGTCTCCGCTTATTCCGCAGCTCCTACTGTGAGTTACAAATATGAGCAATGGCACCGGTATCAAATACCCAGGAGTTACTACGAGTACTGGTAAGGTACACATCAATTACATGTATATCAAATATACCTTTAGTGTTGCCGGCCTTCTTGTCCGCTAAGTATTTGGGGCAGTTCCGCTTCCAGTGACCCTTCCCTTTGCAATAAAAGCACTCAGTCTCAGGCTTGGGTCCATTCTTTGACTTCTTCCCGGCAACTGGCTTACCGGGCGCGGCAACATCTTTGTCGTCCTTCTTGAAGTTCTTCTTACCCTTGCCCTTCTTGAACTTAGTGGTCTTATTGACCATCAACACTTGATGTTCTTTCTTGATTTCAACCTCTGCTGACTTCAGCATTGAAAATACTTCAGGAATGGTCTTCACCATCCCCTGCATATTGTAGTTCAACACAAAGCTCTTGTAGCTCGGTGGGAGCGACTAAAGGATTCCGTCAATGACCGCCTCGTCCGGGAGGTTGATCTCCAGCTGGGACAGGCGGTTGTGCAACCCAGACATTTTGAGTATGTGCTCACTGACAGAACTGTTTTCCTCCATCTTACAACTATAGAACTTGTTGGAGACTTCATATCTCTCGACCTGGGCATGAGCTTGAAAAACCATTTTCAGCTCCTCGAACATCTCATATGCTCCGTGTTTCTCAAAACGCTTTTGGAGCCCCGGTTCTAAGCTGTAAAGCATGCCGCACTGAACGAGGGAGTAATCATCAGCACGTGACTACCAAGCGTTCATAACGTCTTGGTTCTCTGGGATGGGTGCTTCACCTAGCGGTTCTTCTAGGACATATGCTTTCTTGGCTGCTATGAGGATGATCCTCAGGTTCCGGACCTAGTCCGAATAGTTGTTGCCGTCATCTTTCAGCTTGGTTTTCTCTAGGAACGCGTTGAAGTTCATGTTGACATGAGCGTTGGCCATTTGATCTACAAGACATATTTTGCAAAGATTTTAGACTAAGTTCATGATAATTAAGTTCATCTAATCAAATTATTTAATGAACTCCCACTCAGATTGACATCCCTCTAGTCATCTAAGTGTTACACGATCCGAGTCGACTAGGTCGTGTCTGATCATAACGTGAGACGGACTAGTCATCATCGGTGAACATCTCCATGTTGATTGTATCTTCCATACGACTCATGTTCGACCTTTCGGTCTCTTGTGTTCCGAGGCCATGTCTGTACATGCTAGGCTCGTCAAGTTAACCCTAAGTGTTTTTGCATGTGTAAATCTGTCTTACACCCGTTGTATGTGAACGTAAGGATCTATCACACCCGATCATCACGTGGTGCTTCAAAACGACGAACTTTAGCAACGGTGCACAGTTAGGGGGAACGCTTTCTTGAAATTATTATAAGGGATCATCTTATTTACTACCGCCATTCTAAGTAAACAAGATGCATAAAACATAATAAACACCACATGCAATTATATAGTAGTGACATGATATGGCCAATATCATATAGCTCCTTCGATCTCCATCTTCGGGGCTCCATGATCATCTTCGTCACCGGCATGACACCATGATCTCCATCATCATGATCTCCATCATTGTGTCTTCATGAAGTTGCCACGCCAACGACTACTTCTACTTCTATGGCTAACGCGTTTAGCAATAAAGTAAAGTAATTTACATGGCGTTCTTCAATGACACGCAGGTCATACAAAAAATAAAGACAACTCCTATGGCTCCTGCCGGTTGTCATACTCATCGACATGCAAGTCGTGATTCCTATTACAAGAACATGATCTCATACATCACAATATATCATTCATCATTCATCACAACTTCTGGCTATATCACATCACATGACAATTGCTGCAAAAACAAGTTAGACGTCCTCTAATTGTTGTTGCATCTTTTACGTGGCTGCAATTGGGTTCTAGCAAGAAGATTTTCTTACCTACGAATAACCACAATGTGATTTTGTCAACTTCTATTTACCCTTCATAAGGACCCTTTTCATCGAATCCACCCCAACTAAAGTAGGAGAGACAGACACCCGCTAGCCACCTTATGCAACTAGTGCATGTCAGTCGGTGGAACCTGTCTCACATAAGCGTACATGTAAGGTCGGTCCGGGCCGCTTCATCCCACAATACCGCTGAAGCAAGAAAAGACTAGTAGTGGCAAGCAAGTTGACAAGATCCATGCCCACAACAGATTTGTGTTCTACTCGTGCAATAGAGAACTACGCATAGACCTAGCTCATGATGCCACTATCGGAGAACGTTGCAGAAAATAAAAAATTTCCTACGGTTTCACCAAGATCCATCTATGAGTTCATCTAAGCAACGAGTGAAAGGAGAGATGCATCTACATACCACTTTGTAGATCGTGAGCGGAAGCGTTCAAAAGAACGGGGTTGAGGTAGTCATTCTCGTCGCGATCCTATCACCGGAGATCCTAGCGCCGAACGGACGGCACCTCCGCGTTCAACACACGTATGGTCAGCGTGACGTCTCCTCCGTCTTGATCCAGCAAGGGGGAAGGAGAGGTTGATGATGATCCAGCAGCACGACGGCGTGGTGGTGGATGCAGCAGAACTCCGGCAAGGCTTCGCCAAGCAACTGTGGGAGGAGGAAGAGGTGTAGCAGGGGAGGGAGGCGCCAAGACTCAGGGTACTGCTGCCCTCCCTCCCCCCTCCTTTATATAGGCCCCCAGGGGGGGCGCCGGCCCTGGAGATCCAATCTCCCAAGGGGGGCGGCGGCCAGGGGGGTTGGAGTGCCCCCCAAGGCAAGTGGTGCGCCTCCCCCCTAGGGTTTTCAACCCTAGGCGCAGGGGAGGCCCAAGGGGGGGCGCACCAGCCCACTAGGGGCTGGTTCCCCTCCCACTTCAGCCCATGGGGCCCTCCGGGATAGGTGGCCCCACCCTGTGGACCCCCGGGACCCTTCCGGTGGTCCCGGTACAATACCGGGTGACCCCGAAACTTTCCCGATAGCCGAAACAGCACTTCCTATATATAATTCTTTACCTCCGGACCATTCCGGAACTCCTCGTGACGTCCGGGATCTCATCCAGGACTCCGAACAACATTCGGTTTGCTGCATACTCATATTCATACAACCCTAGCGTCACCGAACCTTAAGTGTGTAGACCCTACGGGTTCGGGAGACATGCAGACATGACCGAGATGGCTCTCCGGTCAATAACCAATAGCGGGATCTGGATACCCATGTTGGCTCCCACATACTCCTCGATGATCTCATCGGATGAACCACGATGTCGAGGATTCAATCAACCCCGTATACAATTCCCTTTGTCAGACGGTATGTTACTTGCCCGAGATTCGATTGTCGGTATCCCAATACCTCGTTCAATCTTGTTGCCGGCAAGTCACTTTACTCGTACTGTAATGCATGATCCCATGACCAGACACTTGGTCACATTGAGCTCATTATGATGATGCACTACCGAGTGGGCCCAGTGATACCTCTCCGTAATACGGAGTGACAAATCCCAGTCTCGATCTGTGTCAACCCAACAGACACTTTCAGAGATACCTGTAGTGCACCTTTATAGTCACCCAGTTACGTTGCGACGTTTGGTACACCCAAAGCACTCTTACAGTATCCGGGAGTTACACGATCTCATGGTCTAAGGAAAAGATACTTGACATTTGAAAAGCTCTAGCAAAATGAACTACACGATCTTGTGCTATGCTTAGGATTGGGTCTTGTCCATCACATCATTCTCCTAATGATGTGATCCCGTTATCAACGACATCTAATGTCCATAGTCAGGAAACCATGACTATATGTTGATCAATGAGCTAGTCAACTAGAGGCTTACTAGGGACATATTATGGTCTATGTATTCACACGTGTATTATGATTTCCGGATAATACAATTATAGCATGAATAAAGACAATTATCATGAACAAGGAAATATAATAATAATCCTTTTATTATTGCCTCTAGGGCATATTTCCACCACAGGAAACCAAGGCCTGATCACTATGTGGAAGGGCGAGGCCCAAACAGCCCAAGACAGTTTGCTCAGATGGAGAGGAAAAGGAGACCGAAACAACACTGGGTAGCAAAGGGTGATCATGATAGACAGGTGGGAATTAACACCTTTGTTAGGGACACGAGGCAAAAAACAACGTTTGTGTTTGATCGTCTTGATGAGAACAATGTTTCATCGGTGGACCCTCCCAGGACGGAGGGCCGCCGGGAGCAATGAACATTCTAGCCTGGAACTGTTGGGGGTTGGGGTTGGACCCGACAGTGGGTGAGCTAAGGGACCTGATCAGGTCATACAACCCAGCGGTGGTGTTCTTGTCTGAAACAAAAAGACCTCACGTGCTATGGAGAGACTGAAGTGGAGCCTAGGGTTCAAACATGGGGTAGCGGTTAGTTGCAGCGGCAAGAGTGGTGGTTTAGCGTTGTGGTGGAAGGAGTCGGTCGAGGTGACAGTTAGGCCTTGGTGCCAATACTATGTTGATGCACAGATTGTGGCTGATGGGAACACCTTTAGATTCACTGGAATCTACGGGAAACCGAGTGTGGAAAGAAGGATGAAGACGTGGGAGGTACTTCGCTATCTACGGTCCCAAGATAACCTCCCGTGGATTTGTGCCGGGGATTTCAATGAAGCACTTCTCCAAAAAGAGCAAATGGGTGGTAATCCGAGAAGCTTGAGCCAAATGGCAAATTTTGCGAAATGCTTGTTCGACTACGGGCTTGCTGATCTTGGTTTTTTGGGATACCCTTTCACTTGGGACAATAAGAGGGAAGGCCTCGACAACATACAAGTGCGGTTGGACAGGGCTACATGCAATGCTGAGTTTGCTCAGCTCTACCCGGCGGTGGAAGTAATTCACGTTATGATGGAGGAGTCTGACCACCAGGCGTTGGTGATCAAGGTGCAGGCGGCACTGGCTGCGGGGCACCAAGGAGGCCAACGGCCTTTCATGTACGAAGAAGCTTGGACCAGGCACGAAGGCTACGGAGCAATGATTGCTACTGCATGGGCCGATTCGTAGGCAACTAATCAGGAGAGTGGTGCACTTATGGAGGCATGCAGCCGGCTCAGGATCACGTCAAGAGCAATGCAGACTTGGAGCCGCCAAGTGTTTGGTTCAATCAAAAAACAAATAGCCCACTTGAAGGCTCACTTGGTTGATGCTAAGGAACGGGCTGTCCGGACGGGGTACGGGCAGGAAATCAAAGATATTGAGGTCAATTACATGAGTTATATGAGAGGGAGGAGGTTTATTACAAGCAAAGATCCCGGGTTGACTGGCTTACCTATGGAGACCAGAACACTAAGTATTTTCAGAACCGGGCATCTCACCGCAAGAGGAAAAACACTGTTAAGTCCCTCAGAAGGGAGGATGGATCTAGATGTACTGATGATGAGGGAATGAGGGTGATGGCGGCGCAATTCTATGCGTAGCTCTTTGCATCCGAGGGATCGCGGGAGGGGGCTAGGGTCCTACGACACATTGAGAATGCGGTTACGGGGGAGATGAATGGTAAGTTGGACGCTCCTTTTACTGACAAGGAGATAGAGGTTGCACTATTCCAGATGGGAGCTACCAAGGCCCCGGGGCCGGATGGGCTCCCGGCCATGTTTTATCAGAAGCATTGGGAGCTTGTGAAAGATGATGTGTGCAATGCGATTCGTGAGTTTCTTGCTGGAACGGCGGCACCAACTGGTTTTAATGACACTGTTATCATCATGATACCGAAGGTTAGCTCACCGGAGCTCCTCCCGCAGTTCCGACCCATTAGCCTCTGTAAAGTCCTCTACAAAATTGCCACGAAAGCACTGGCTAACCGGCTTAAGGGGGTACTGCCCTTCCTGATATCTAAAGAACGGAGCGCTTTTGTTCCGGGGAGGCTGATAACAGATAGTGTGCTGGTGGCTTACGAGTGTGTACATGCAATAAGAAAGAGGAAGAGGAGGAAACCTTTGTGTGCGGTGAAGCTCGATATGATGAAAGCCTACGATATGGTGGAATGGAATTTTCTTGAACAAGTTATGCTAAAGTTTGGCTTCTCCAGTCACTGGACAGAGATGGTTATGAGATGTATCAAGTCGACTACATTTTGTGTTAAGCTGAATGGGGGTTTCTCTACCAGATTCATACCCTCGCGTGGACTTAGGCAGGTTGACTCTCTCTCACCATATCTATTCCTCTTCTGTGTAGAGGGTTTTTCTGCGATGTTGAAGAATGCACAATGGGAAGAGAGGATGAAAGGAGTATCTTTTGGGACTCGGGGGCCTACGGTCACCCATCTTTTGTTCGCCGATGACAGTGTGGTTTTTCTGGAGGGGTCTCGAGAAAATTTTGAGGTTCTTCGAGACATATTGCATGATTATGAGGTGGCCTCGGGTCAGAAAGTTAATCTTCAAAAATCAGCAATCTTTTTTGGCAAAGGCTGCTCTGATGAGGCAAAGGCAGAGGTGCAACAGATCAGCGACATTGCAATGGAAGCACTAGGAGAACGGTACCTTGGGCTACCCACAGTGGTAGGGAAATCAAAGGACGACACTTTTAAGTATGTAGAAGAAAGTGCGAGAGGGAAAGTGTCCGGTTGGAAAGGACAAGGTTTGTCCAAGACGGCTAGAGAGGTGCTTGTAAAGTCTGGACTCCAGTCTACCCCAGCTTTTACCATGAGCTGCTTTCAACTCACAAAGAAAATGTGCGGGAAATTGTCATCTATCTCTTCGAACTTCTGGTGGGGTGAAGCGAATGGTCAAAAGAAGGTACACTGGATTGCATGGGAAAAAATGTGCAAAAGGAAGCATGAAGGTGGACTAGGGTTTAGGGATCCGGAGGCGTTCAACCAAGCTATGCTTGCAAGACAAGCTTGGAGAATACTCCAAGTCCCGGACTCATTATGTGCTCAAGTGCTAAAGGCTAGATATTTTGGTGAGGGGTCCATCTTAACTGCAACATGCCCAGAGGGGGGCTCTTTCACCTACAGAAGCACTATGTATGGAAGGGATCTTTTGCTCGATGGGCTTATATGGAGAATAGGAGACGGGACAGCAATCAAGGTTCACCATGACAATTGGATTCCTAGAAAAGGAAGTCTAAGGCCACTGGGCCAAAGATACATACATGGAATCACGCGCGTGTGTGACCTGCTTAACGAGCAAAGGAGCGCCTGGGATCGAGATAAGGTGTGTGCCATGTTCTCGGCTGATGAGGCTAAGGAAATCCTGCATATTTCGGTTGGAGGGCCAACAACGCAAGACTATCTGGCATGGAACTACACCAAAAACGGTGTGTTCTCAGTACGTTCGGCGTATCACCTGCGGATGAGGCAGAGAAGTCTAAAAGCTGGTCAGCCGGAATCATCATCAACCGTGGCTGGTCACAAAGCGTGGCTTAGTTTGTGGGATACTGTTGCGCCGGGGAAGGTTAAAACTCATATGTGGCGCTTGATCCGCAATGGGCTGGCATTAGGTTCGGAGCTTAAAAGGAGGAAGATAAAGGATGGAGTGTTCTGCGTGGCTTGTGGCAGGGAGGAAACGAACTACCACAGGTTTTGGGACTGCTTTCATTCAAGATTGTTTTGGAAAATAATCGTTCGGAGTTGGGGGTGCCGGTGGCGATCCCACCGGAGTCGGTTAGTCCCCAGAATGCATTAGCGAGATGGGTACTATCTTGGCTTGCGGACGCATCGGATGATGAACGGGCGGTCATGGCCCAAGGAATCTATGCGTTGTGGCTGGCTCGTAATAATGCCAGGGACGAGCATAAGATAGAAGATGCTGATGGCATTGCGAGAAGGGTTCTAGCAGTTATGGGGGAGTGGCAAGCTATCCATGGAAAGAAGAGCAAGCTCGTTAACCCAGCCCCGAAGGAGGAGTGGTGCCCGCCGGAGGACGAGTGGGTGAAAGCAAACGTGGACGGGGCGATGTCCAAGGTTGGCGACAGGGGTGGAGCAGCAGTAGTGCTCAGAAACCAGGAAGGGGCGTTCTTGGGTGGAGCTTGTCAGGCAATCAGGCAATGCAAAGGACCGGCAATGGTCGAGTTGTTGGCCTGCAGAAGAGCAATTCAACTCGCGCAGGAGCTGAATATCCAAAACCTCCATGTAGAGATGGATTGTCGGGAGATTGTATGTAAACTGCAGAACAAAGAGAAGGATCTATCACCGCTCGGGCCAATTGTTGAAGAGGTCAAGCACATGCTGGAATCAAGGGGTAGATAGAAGATTACCTGGATTCGAAGGTCGGCAAATAATACTGCTCATCGGCTAGCGAGAGAGTGTGTGTCGAATAATCTTTGTAAGATGTGGATGCATGTTCCACCAGATTGTATCCTACAGGTTCTAGCGGACGAATCCCTGGTTGGGAGATTTAAATAAAGTTCGGGCTGAGTTTCAAAAAAAAAAATCCATGATAACGTCACCCAAACGAGACTATTTAGCACCTTGCGGCTTGCTCTCTTCCTCCCGTGTGCGTGCGGCGTTGCGTCATTCGCCCTCACCCCATCCCGCTTCTGCGCTGCTCGATTCAGTTCAAGTAACCAACACCAGCACCAGCCACCGGGAAGAAGCAGGGAACAGTGGGAAAGAAAGAACACCGCAAGAGAAGGGGCTCTGTGGTCGCGCTGCTCGTGGCGGTAGAGATCCAGCGGCGGCGGCCGAATCGACAACCATGATGAGGCACAGAGCTCGCTCTTCCCCCAGCTCCCCGCTTACCCCATCCACCAGCATGAGGTGACCTATCCATTTCCTCAGCTCTTCTTCTTCCGAGGTTTTCTTGGTCGGTTCTTGCGATGAATGTTCCAAGCAAATTTATATGTGCCGCCGGAAGTTCTCACTGGAGCTGCGGCCATGGCATCCTTGTGATGCCTGGACCAGGCTTAGAAAGTTTTTTTTTATATGCTACCTTGTTTTTCATTTATTTTTTTAAGCAATGCTTGAAAATATGAGCTAATACTTAGAACGAGGAATCTTGGAGTCCCTTTTGATACTTTATTTAGCAAGACAAAAATCTAGGGAAATACCTTTTACAACAAAAGCGTAGAAAAAGGACAAGAATGCCAAAGTCAACTAAAAGGTGGGCGTGTTGCTTCGGTTTCAGATTCATGGATTCGCAATGTGTGTATTGCAATGGCGGTCTTTGGCCAAAAAGTAACTGCAGAATCATCACTCTAATTGGGAGGGACGATCGAACAAGAGCAGATTTGCACAAGTCAGCCTCCGTCCCCACTTCCCTTGTTCTTTTTAAGCACATCACAAGGGGATCTCGGAGGTCGGAGCCTCTGCGCCCTGGAGCCTGGCGGCATCCACATGGAGGACTCGTGCACCTGGTGTCGACATTTGGCGCAGCGCACTGACTTTTCGCTTCTACCGGTGGCGCAGTTTCGGATAAGAAAAATGTGTTATTCAGCACTTTTGTTTGCCTTTTGAGTTGATGATATGCCCAGCACGTCAACTTGCCTGTGAGGCTGTGAGTTCAGGCCATCACGCTGGCATATAGTGGATGGTGAGTGGATAGATACCCACATTCTTCTCATCAATGGAGAAGATGGGAACAGTAGTCTTCTGATTTTGATTGCTCCATTTCCCCCTATCCAGGATTTGTCAATAGCAAGAATATCGTGGCTCTAGCTATATGAAGGCGTTGCATTCCTCAAGAAAAGTTGTTATCTTTGTTCGATCTTTTCTTGTATGTAGGTCTGTTCTGTAGCCATCATGATAATTTCAGGTTGCTCGATTGGTTAGTGTCAAGGGGTAAAATATTAGCTGACATGAGAGACTGTTCCCATTAACCCCTGTCTTTTTTTTTGCGAAAAGGATCAGATCTATTGTAAAAGTTCCTCGGAAGTACAAAGCATCTCAAACATAATAAAAATTACATCAAGGTTCTGAGACCGTCGAACATTCACTACTACTGGCAGAACAAGCTGCCGATGCACAGCTGTTGCCGCTCCCATACTGGAGCTGGCCTGGCCTTGTCGATGACAACAGGAAAGTCTTCTTGCACGTGCCCCTAAGGACCAGCGCCCTGGAGCCGCAGTCGTCGCCATTGAACCGTTGCATAGATCCAGAGCACCTGACATCAAATCTTGCCACATGACGAGAAACCCTAACCTCATTGCCCCAAGGAGACAGCAGGAATCTAGGTCGGAGCTCCGTCGACTACATCTAGATGGACGAACACGAGGAGGATCAGAGCCAGGAAGACAAACTCGAAGAAGAAGCGCTGCCATCTGGATGGGAACAGTCGTCCATGCTTGGTCACTGCGACCCCCTTTTGTGAGGGGGACACCCGTTACACGGAACTGCTAGTGTGGGTCAATCCATTTGGACTCATGTTTATTATTTACATACCTTTGTACTGCCTCTGCTTACTGCGGTATTTATGTTAATGCACTTTTCAATTTGATGATGCCCTTCCATCAACTGGACTTATGCCAACCGGCCCCAAAGGGTATGCGATAACACATGGCGAGACCCGACCAAATCCCGCCCGAAGGAGGTATTAGGCGGCGATGTGCTCATAACTTGTGCAATTGTATCACTTTTGTCTGGAGCAATATGGTACAGGGCTGGGTATTATTCCCGGAGCGTGGCATTACCTAGCTACCTGTCCTCTCATAAGTGGATCTCTAAGCCGTCCCTAATTGCGGACTATACGGAGCGATTGAAATGTTTCTTTGCCGCCTTCAGATAACAAGTCATGATATATGTCATCTGCTAGAATAACAATTATTTGATCTGGCAAGGCGCCTAGTAGTGTTGTTATGTGGGTTGCTGGCCGGAAGGCTTGTCCTCCTTTTTGAAAATAAAGTGTGAGTTTCTGTCATAGCACTGTTAATGCAACAGTAAATGTACAAATGGCCAGACTAACATGACTTTGTTAAAATTTACAATAGGATGTAATTTTTTTACTGTGCTAATTACTTAACTCGGGCTACTATTACCCAGTTAACGGACTCGAGACCCACCTAGCATGACCCAATTAATCACCATCATTTACGATTACTTCAGCTATTTTTGTGAAAGAGTTAGAACAGATTGCTTGATCATTTGTTGAGTCGTGTCTAAAATGAGTCGAACATTGACAACATACTATTTATTTGGACTAGTTTTCTGTACTAATTTATGTTCAAACTCATCTAGAGCAAGATCAAATCACCAAATTTCATGATAAGTGCTCCATTTGTGTCGGAGATCTCAAATTATAATGTTATGCCTACGTTTTACCTTTATGTGAAGGAATAGAAGCTTCTCATCCTCTATCTTTGGTTCAAATGGAAAATAGTGAGGTTTGGTAATACAGTATAGTTGATTTAAATGAAGTCTGAGAAAATTGAGGCGCACAAATGTTAGATACAGAAAGAAATTTGAGTTGCACAATTATCTCAGAAGACTTCTTTTATTCCTCACATTCCATGATCCCAAAAAATTTGAGCTGTAATCAGGCACTAAACAGTGAGAAAGTACAATACTATATTAGTTGAAAGGAAGATGGTGACAAAAAGGAATTTAAATTACAATCATCTTCAACAACTGAGTGTAATAGTGTATACTTTATTCAGTTATTGCTTACGGGCGTGAGTTGTATTTACTGGATGCTACTGTAGAATATTTCATGAAATTTAGTGGACCGTGTAGAGGGGAACTTACCGTGCATCGCTGCATTCTACTATACCGTTACTAATTTACACATTTTTCCTTGCAGAGCGAAGAAGATATTTGGTTTCTCCGTATCTCTCATCCTCATCAATCTGGCTTCTATTATGGAGCGTGCTGATGAGAATCTTCTCCCAGCAGTTTACAAGGAAGTCAGTGTAGCCTTCAACGTTGGTCCCACCGATCTGGGATACCTTAATTTTCTAATGAACTTTCTTAAGTCGATAGCATCCCCCTTGGCAGGCATCCTTGCTCTTCACTATGATCGGCCAGCAGTGCTTGCGATAGGAACTGTCTTCTGGGCCTTATCAACAGGGGCTGTTGGTGTCAGCCAGCATTTTCGGCAGCTTGCATTCTGGAGAGCTGTGAACGGCCTTGGGCTTGCCATTGTAATACCGGCACTTCAGTCCTTCATAGCAGATAGCTACAAAGACGGTACGCGTGGCGCTGGGTTTGGTCTGTTAAGCCTCATCGGTGCGGTGGGGGGCATAGGTGGTAGTGTTGTGGCCACACTCATGGCTGGGAAGGACTACTGGGGATTGCCTGGGTGGCGTCTTGCGTTTATTATGGTTGCACTTCTTAGCTTGATAATTGGCATTCTTGTGTACCTGTATTCCACTGATCCGAGAAGAATCCCTGGCAATCATCTTCTAGATGATGACGACTACGAGAGGTATTCCTCTTCTATTTAATTTTTCAGCTTTGTGCTTGTTAATTTTATTTTATCTTATCTTGTGAGGCTTCGTTAATCAGAACTACTACTCTTTTAATCTTTTAGTACAAAGTTAGTGCAACTTCTGCACTAAAGCTTCAACAATTACTCCCTCCGTTCCTAAATGTAAGTCTTTGTAGAGATTCTACTATGAACCACATATAGATGTATATAGATGCATATTAAGAGTAGATCCATTCATTTTCCTCCGTACATAGTCCACCTAGTGAAATCTCTACAAAGACTTATATTTAGGAACGGAGGGAGTAATATGGATTGGAGGGAGTATATGAGTCTCTTGTTAAAACGAGTTCAAAGAACAATCAACATTATGTTTTCTTTTTTCAGGTGACAAAAAAAATGTATGCTTTTTTTTCTGCAGTGGTTAATTTTGACGGGACTGATTCTAAAGATGCATATATCTTGTTTCATTACTACTAGTAATAATGTACGTGCAACGCACGTTTATATTATGTAGGATATTAGTTGCACGTTATATTAGGTAAGATATATCTGTTGCACGTTGGTATTTGATAAGATATCAATTACTTTTTTCGCGGGAATGGTAGGATATTAATTACATGGCAGATTTCATGGGATAGCGTTGAGTCAAAACGTGTTTATAGGAAAAGAATTCTATGAGACCAGGTCTCACGGGTTAGCAGGTGGGACCCATCCTGATGAATGACACGTGGCATTCACAAATCACAAAGCATGTACCCCACCCCATTTGAAATCAGGGGGGAGAGAGATTAGATGCTTTGTGATTTGTAAATGTCATGTGTCATCCATCAGGGCGGGTCTCACCTGCTTTTTATGAGACCTGGTCTCATATATTTTTTTTCCGTGTTTATAACCAATGGCCGTGGTGGGTAATTAGAGCGTTAAACGTGTTTGGTGCTCAACATTGGAGCGATTTGAACCACTAGATAACATGATTTGACGGTCGAGATGGTTTGGATCTGCCCCTTTGGGTCTTTTTATATTGGTATAGATATAGATATAGATATAGATATAGATGTCCCTTTTAGTTTGATTCTGCAGATAAAAAACCCAAAAAATGCCATGGTCAGTGAAGCTTGTTAACTTGAAAGACAGTATAGGTTTCTTCTTGCTCTAACTGAAATGTGTAGTAATTTGAGACAAAACTAGCAAAGAGAGGTGGGACGGTGATGAATGAACATAAACATTGATATCCTCTTTCCCCAGGCTACATCTGTCCAGCAAAGACGTTCTTCCTCCGCCCTCAATCTGGATGGATTCTTGGGTGGCAACGAGAAGTGTCATGAAAGTGAAGACATTTCAGATCATTGTGCTGCAAGGGATAATCGGCTCATTGCCATGGACGGCCATAGTTTTCTTCACCATGTGGTTCGAACTCATCGGTATGGCAAAAAACCCGATAAACTCCTACCACATTAAACTGCTAGTAGCAGTTCTCCACAAGAAACCTGAATATTGACGGTGTTAACCCCTCCTAGGTTTTGACAACAGGAGCTCCGCAGCATTGAACAGCCTATTCGCCATCGGGTGCGCCAGTGGAGCTTTCCTCGGCGGTGTGCTAGCGGATCGGCTGTCGCGGCGCTACCCCGATTCCGCGCGCATCATGTGCGCTCAGTTCAGCGCCTTCATGGGCATCCCGTTCTCGTGGATCCTCCTCACGGTCATTCCTCAGTCCACTGACTACTGGTTCGCCTACGCCGTCACGCTCTTCTTCATGGGCATCACCATCAGCTGGTGCGCCACCTCGGCGAACAACCCCATGTTCGCCGAGGTGGTCCCTCCCAAGCACCGCACCATGATCTACGCCTTCGACCGCGCATTCGAGGGCTCGTTCGCTTCGCTGGCCGCTCCTGCTGTTGGCTTGGTCACCGAGAGGATATACGGCTACGACGCCAAGACTGTGAACATCGCCAATGGATCGGCGGAAGGAGCGTATGCGCTGTCGAGGGGACTGCTCACCATGATGATCGTTCCTTTTGGTGTCTGTGTCCTCTTCTACAGCCCTTTGTACCTTGTGTTCAAGCGCGACAGAGACAATGCCAAGGTAGCCAGCTTCAAGAACCAGGAGCTAACCTGAAGAGTTTTCCCGACTGCCGGGGAATCTCGTGTTCAGGCTTCTTTAGGCTGACAGACCAGAAAGGTTGGCTTCGTTCTTCAGGTTGATAGATAGATTCAGGCTGCTTGCGATGAGCCACTCGTTTTCTTCTCTTCTTTGTGGGGAAGCCACTCGTTTTCAATGGCGATATATTCATCTGAAGAAGAATATGCCAAAATATTCTTCAGATTCAACCCATGCTGATGTTCTAGTAGCTACACTAGTTTGTAACAGATTCAGTTGAGGAAAGAAATAATTGATTGCATTTGGACAATCTGAAACTAATTATTTTGCCACGGGAATGACAATTGTGATAATTGTCAAAATCTAAGAGTGGCAAAAGTGAAATGTCAAATTCTAGAGTGGCATAAGGAAAATTGGCAAAATCTAGAGCGGCAAAAACAAAATTTTCCCTAAATTTTTTGATTGATTGCTCTGGAAAACATTGCTACCTCTCTAATGCTTCATGTTGAGTTTGCAGCATATTATGTTGCGGTAGTTCAAGGAAATGACCTAGTCCCCGCTTGGAACATGGGGATATTTTCCACATTTCAAAATATGGAAAATGAAGAATTTTCTGTGAAAATTCCTACAAAATTTGTGTGGATTTCCTGTGTCTGAAATATAGCTTAAAAAAAAGGGGGGGGGGGAAGCTTGGCTTCAACCGGCGGATTGCACACCGCCCCATCCGTGTGACGCCTGTTTTGCGGGGCTCTTAGCATTATCTATTACGATTTCGCAACGCGTGTCCTGCGGGTCTCTTAGCAGTATCTATTATGATTTTGCAACTGAGCCCTTGTTGCAATTTTTCCACCGCAACAACTCGTGGCGAAAACCCTAGCCCCGCCATCGTCCTCCCCTCCTCGCCCTTTCCTCGCCGCCGCCTGAGGCAGCGGCTGCCGAGCAAGCTCGGCCCACTGCTGATGAAGGCGGCGGCGGGGCCCTCGCCCCCTCGCTGCCTAGCCTCCCGCAGGGGGCCTTTGGATCCGGGGCGGCGGCCCCGGCAGGTGTGGCGCCGCCGGCTTCGGCTCCCGGTGGCGTGGGCGCGGGTCGGTGTTCTCTCGGCCATGCGGGCGGCGAGAGCCCCGGTGGTTGCGGGTCGGCGCGCGGCGGCGGCGGATTCGTCTCCTGTCGCGTCAGATCTGGCCGCCTCCACTCCCCTTCTTCCCCAACGAGCGCCTCCCCCTCAGATCCGCACTTCCGCGGTCTTCTGCGGGTGGGAGTGGGTGACGGGGCTGCAGGACCGGGGGAAACCCCTAGCCAGCCGTGTCGGCTGCGACGGCGGCGACACTCGCAGGTGCCGCTCACCTTCCTGGAGGCGCCGGTCAGGTCCTGCCCCCTACCCCCTTCCCCTTTGTTTCCCGGGTGAAATCCTCAACTTTGTTGGGCAGCGGCGACGCCCAGGGCGCCGTAACCTTCTTGAAGGCGTTGTTTTGGGAACAAAGATGGGTTGTGGGCTTCGTTGTGGTGTAGGTGGAGTGTGTCGGCGGCGGCGGCGTGTCTCCAGCGACGGCGGTGTCCTCCTGGGCGTGTGGTCAAGCTGGTTTGGTGCTCTTCGTTGGGCTGCAGGGCTCCTCCGGTGCCCGTGGATTCTCCAGGACGGGAAGGGATAGGGTTCCCCTCCTCCGGTGGCTGCTCTTCTGCTCGTCGAGCGAGTCGATGATCTGGTTTTGGCCATTGCTGTTGCCCATTTGTGCATTCCGACAGCTCGCCCCTGTTTCATGCCTAGACTCTTGCATTTGGCGTTGCTCTGTTTCAGGTTAGGCGTCGTCGGCAGGCTGGGAACGCCTGGTTCCGTCCCTGTGGTTTCCTGCGATGTCATTCATGCAGGTTCTAGGGTGAGCATGTCCATCGCTCACCGGTGCGGCGCCTCGAGCCAGGCGAGGAGGCAGGGGCCTTCTGTGACGATGGATCTGGATGGATGTGTCTCCTTCAAGCCCAGGCGTTCGGCTATGACGTGCTTTGCTCCGTCGTCGGTGCTCTTTCCTGAGACGTTTAGCGTTTTTGCCTTGGTTCTCGGCGTGTTTGGGGTTCATGGCATCTCTAGCTATGCTTGCTAGCTTGTTGTATGCCTCTGCGAGCTGCTCCTAGGCGCCATTGTATCTTTGCCTTTTGTTTTCTTTCCTTTTAGTTGGAGTGTGGTTGTATTCCGTCGCTGTAATCCTGGCCGGTTGATGGCTTTGTTAATTCAAAGCCGGGCTCTTCTGGAGCCTACGTTCCAAAAAAAACAACTCGTATGTGGCAGGATTTGAATCTGGATCCCTCAAGTGCAGTTGCCTCCCGTATTCCTCCCAAGCTCCCGTTTTTCCTCTAATTTGTGCAACATCATTTATGTTGCAAAAGTCCTCCCACAACACCATTCATGTTGCAAAAAAGTGAAGACGAAAAAAAAAGGTAACACTTGAATGTTTCTACAACATGAACTCTGTTGCAAAGAGGATTCTGCAACACTGACTTTGTTGCAATAATGAGGACGAAATTAGAGCGTTGGTTGGACCAGATCTAACGGCTGACGAGGGGGCGGATCTTTTCAGATTATCCACCCGCGTACGCGTAGTACTGCCTAAAAAAACAGACCTGCTATAAGTCGCCCGAAAATTAATTTATGGTAAGTCATATTTTCTAGGCTATTAGATTAAAAATCCAACAATTGCCTTTCTTTCTTCCTCCAGCTTTTTTCCTTCTCTCATTCCTTTTTCATAAAATAAATTTACCCAAATTACAAATTCAGTCAACTTACATACAACTAGTGAGTACTTTTTATGGAAGGTTTAGTTGGTTGTCCCGGTTTTGCAATGTCCATGTGACCATGCGGCTCCATGATAAGCGACAATATTAAATCACGAAAAATATGGAGAAGTAATCAATTTAAGCCTGCTAGAACGCCAGAATATTATCAGATCCTGTGCAATCTGAACTGTTTTATGTGAAATTTACTGGGCAACGATAGGCGCCGGCGCGCCGGCCCAAATTTCGGCCGGTCGGCCCGCAGCCATTGGATTCGGTGCGCGTAATCGTTCGATCCGCTTCTTCCTCACGAGCAGGTACAAAGAAAAGAAAAAGGCCCCTGCATCTGGTCGCTCCCCTTCGTCTCGCCGGCTGCATGTGCTATCCGCGGGCCGCCCTCGCCGACCGTCCTCGACATCGGTCGTTGCCCTCGCCGGCCATCCTCGTCGCCGGTCGGTGCCGTCGCCAGCCGTCCTCGTCGCCGGTCGCTGTCCTCGCCGGCCGTCCTCGTCGCCAGCTCCACACATGCAACATATGCGTCCCACGGGTCGTAGCTCTGCCGACGATGGTTATAGCTCCGGTGGCGACGGCCGTAGCTCGCCGGCGCGCTCGTCGCCGCTCGTAGCACCTCATTGTTGCAACATCTCGGTCGCACCCTTCCAGCAAAATCAAGTGTCGGTTCCAGCAAAACATACATGCTGTCGTGGGATATAGCAAACCGTGACGGCGGTTGTAGCTCGATGGGGCACCGGTAGTAGCAATTTTGCAAAAGCGGTTGTAGCATCTAGCAAAAAAATCGCGACACCAAATAGTTGCTTGAAGCAGCGGCGTCGTCGCCGCTCGCGGTCACGATGCCCACCGGACTTGGTTGTAGCAAAAACTGGAGCCCGTCGTAGCAAAAATGAAGGTTGGTTGTAGCAAAAACCAAGTCACCGCGCACTGTTGCTTCGCTCGACACTAGTTGTAGCTTCCTGGGAGGTGGTTGTAGCATTCTGAGCTTCGGTTACAACTCCGACGACGACAGGTTCGAGTATGCCGGTGCCGGTTTGCAGCTCTGTTGATGTCGGTTCCAGCAATTCTAGAGGCTGGTTCCAGCATTGCCGACAGCCGTTTGCATCTTTGCCGCGGCCGGTTGCAACTGCGGCGATGGCCGGTTTCAACATCGCTGCTGCCCCCGAGTGTAGGCTTGTAGCTCTACCGACGGGCGACGACTGGTTCCAGCATTTCTGACGCATGGTCGGTTCCAGCAAAAAAAAAATGTCACCCCCCGTCGCAGTGGTCGAGCGTGTCATCTCCAGCGCCGGCGTCTGACCCCCAGCACATCCCTCGTCGCCTTGGACAGCTGCGGTGGCCGCTTATATATGAGAGAAAACGAAAGAGAGAGAGGAGTTCCTTTGCGTGGAAAGAGAAGAAGTGCATGCGGGTGTTCAGAGCAAAGGGATAAGGGAGCCGCATGTCGAGTTTCTGGTGGTTGCTTGGTCAGGTGGGCCGAAGGAGAGAGAGGAGTTCCGCATGAGGCGACCGGCCGAAGACTCTGCCGGTGCGCCGGTTCTAAACGTTTCCCAAACTTATTGCATTCTCAACATGTGTTTAACAACACCTAACAACAAATTCTGATGGTTAGATTCCTTGTGGTGGACCATCTCATCAGAGTTCAAGTCTCATATTTGTTATGGTCGTATTTTTCTGGATTTATTTTGGGCCTTTCGTCAATAAGCGTTTCTATGGGAGAAGACGTTCTTGTCGACTATGAAGACGACTGTGGCGACTTCATCAATCTAAAATGATGTGTCGTTTTAGTCTTCTGGAATTGTTCACAGGGATAAGGTATGTCTGCATGTTCATAGGGTGAATATATGTGCATATGTATTTTTGTCATAGGACCGAAACAGAGGAATTGATAGGTCTTTTGCGGTCCTTTCAGTGATGACATGGCGCTCTGGTGACGCCGCTCCTTCTCTCCCATTGGTCCAGCCCACCACGATCTACGTGGCAAACCAGGTCCACCTATCAACAAAATAAGCACGCCACTGACAAGCGGGTCCCGGTACAAAGCGCGCCCACCCGTCATCGACACATCCCGCATATACTGGGAGGCCCGCCCCTCCGCATCCCGCTCATCCGTATTGATCCGCACCGGCCCCCCTCCCCCCCTCAACGACGGCGCAGATGGCGAGCGACGGCGCGGTGACCACGCCCGCGAAGGTGACCCCGAAGAAGGCCAACCTCCTTGACCCCCACTCCATCAAACACCTCCTCGACGAGACCGTCGCCGAGGTACTGCAAGATACACACTAAACCCTACCCCCCATCTCCTGTTCGAGATCTATATCCATCTCCCCCATTTTGTTCCTCTAGATTTGGTCACTCATGATTCAGTCCCGCGGTTCGATCAGGTCGTGAAGGGCAAGGGCTATGTGGAGAACACGCGGCTGGGCAACTGGAAGCTCCTGATCGGGACGGCCGTGATCGCCATCGCGCTCCTCGCGCAGTTCTACCCGAAGAAGTTCCCGCAGAACCGCGAGTTCCTGCTCGGTTGCATCGCGCTATATCCTTTGCAGCGATTATTTTCTTGTTCTGATGAATTGGTGTTAGATCTGATTTTGTTGGGAATTGTTTGGAATTTGTTGTTTGTTACTGTTGGTCCTTGACTTCATGGTGGATACGTATGTGGTGATGAATGTGGTGCTACTGATCCTTAGCTACACCAAGGAAAAGGATGCCATCATCTTCACCCACCCTCCTGCTGTGAGTTCTATATATTCATCTTGATTTTTTGGTCCTGAATTCCAATTTTAGATCTCATCGATTACTCTAGACCTGATTTCTGCTTTCGATAAAAATCGAATTAATGTGTCAGCTTGTGTAGCACGATTAGGAAGCAGTCTTGGCACGAGTTAAATGAAAATTGTACACGTTACATGTGATATATACTGAATTGTAACTGTGTAGATTGCATTTTAAGCCTACCCCAACTTGTTTGGCACTAAAGGCTTTGTTGTTGTTGTTGTTGTTTTTATGATCCCCTCCCACCTCCGCTGAAGATGTTGCAGTTAATTATTTATGGGTAAAATTCTTTACTGGTGTCAAAGCTCAACAATGTTTAAGAATTTCCCCACATTGCAATTTCTGAAGAGCCACGCAATTTTTTGTTGCAAATGAAGTCTGTTTTACTCATTCCCCCTCCCAGGGAGCAGTTTCTACACTTTGTATGTTGTGTTGCTTCGTGCTGGAGTGCACGCTCAAAAGTCTAAACCGTGTCATTCAATTCTCCTTGATACATCATGTTGACCTGTTTAGTTGCAGTTTACTGTGATACACTGTGCTGAGTAGTTGCATTGTTTTGTACTTGCTACCAATTTTTATTGAATGCCTGAGCACTAGTGTACCAAAGAACTAGCTATGGACAGGGGTGCGTGGAAGCTTTCTATCCATGTGCCAGAGCCATGAGTTGGTTGCGAGATCTTATGGGTTTCACCTCTAGCCTACCCCAACTTGTTTGGGACTAAAGGCTTTGTTGTTGTTGTTGTTGTTGTTGTTGCCTGAGCACTAGTGTGTGATGGTACAATTCACAAACTGTATATGTGGTCAATAATAGTAATAGAAGAGATAAAAACAACATTTGAAATAACTGAACTGGCAAGGTGTTCAACCATTTTGCTTATTGAGCATAATGAGAAATGCGCCTGGCTGTTCAGTTATTTGCAGTTGCTGAAGCATATATTTCATCAAGTACTTGGTAGTGTTGTTGGTCCAGAAAAGTCCTCTTCTGCCAATGCCTCTCTTATTAAGATGGATGCGGTTTTGATGCCTTACTCGTTGGACTATGAGCACATCTTATATTAAAATATGCCTAATGGTGACCGATGTTCTTTGTGACTCGTGCCCATGTTCATTACATTTGCTGTCATGGTTTTAATAGCTTTGTTAACGTATGATCATAAATACTTTCTGCAGGGTTCTTTCAATAACACTGGCCTTGTTATATCTTCAAAGTTGCCAAGATTCTTGGACATGTACAATCTTTCAATAGCCAGCGCGGATCCAGAATCTATCTCTGCTCACAAGCCTGTCCACTTCACTAAGAGTGTTACAAAATGGTATGTTTGCCACTTTGACTAATGCTTATTGAGCTAATATAAGCCATCAATATGCGTCATCTTGTTTAAATGATTAAATCTGAACGATACCGAACGTACCTTCTTTTACTTAGCATTGTTCACACATTTCAAGTTTATTTAATTTTGACTGTTATTCTAACAATAAAGCATGCAATCGATTGATGCTTCTACCATGCTGTTCAGATTACTTGTGTAACCAATTATCAATGCATATCTGCTCCACATATGCTTGGTGTATCTTTGTATGGTTTAATATTTTCTGGCATATAGACACTAGAAACACTTACACAGGTGTCATGCAAAACATACAAGCTTCATTGCATTCGAAATATAACCTCTATACCTTTCGATATCACATAGTCTGCAGATACTAGATGCAAATTGCAAGTGACTTGGCAAAATACACAAGCTTAAGGGTGTGTTCATAGTATGTTGTTGCCGTATATGGTGTATTAGGGCATGCTTGTATCATGATATTCTTTTTTTATCTCCATTACTTGGGCAGGTTTACAAAGGAAGGTGTTCTTGTGGAGGGCCTGTTCTGGAAGGATGTTGAGAGACTGATTGATGACTACAACAACGAGCGCAAGAGCAAATGAATTACTAGCCCTTGTCATCATTATCAGGATGAAGCTTAGCCTAATCGAAATAGACAATGTTTTTGATAGCAGTACTGTTTGAACTGGTGAATGAAGCACCATTAAGATAATACATCATTGCAGTCTTTTTTCTTGGTATACAGGTCTATCTATAATGGTTATATCACCGTGTGTCCCAGCGTTTTGACTAGCCTGATCTTGTTCTGCTGTTTCACCTTACATCTCACCTCGTTTCCTTTCTATCATATCCTTCTATGCGAGGCTGTGTGGTCGGTTATTTTGGAATGGTAATGTGTTAGAATTAGTCCTGGCCATCTCAGGCCTGGCCCTGTCGGCCCACCCAGTCCCGGCCCTAAAATCCAGGGCCTAGGCCTGATGGGCTTGCCTGTGGGCCGGGCTTGGGCCTGAGTTTTGAGCCCACCAGCAGGGCCTGGACGGGCTTGGGCTTGGCATATTGGCATTTTAAGGAAGAGGCCTGGCCCACAGCCCTAAGCCCTAAGGGCTTTTACCAGATGGGCTGGGCTTGGGCTTGAAAAGTAGGCCCGATGGTAGGGCCTGTGCCTCAGCTTTCTGTCGTGGGCATTTTTAGGCCCGGCCCAAGTCCAGCCCTGCCCGGCCCATGGCCAGATATAGTTAGAATACAGCATGTACCAGTACCAGCCTCGGGTTTAAGGACTTCGAGTTATTCAATCTTGCGATGCTGGCCAGGCAAGCGTGGCGTCTGCTACAAGGTCCGGATACACTTTGTGCGCGCCTCCTTAAAAGCATCTATTACCCAAACAGGGAGTTTCTCGAAGCCGAACTGGGAAGCCATCCAAGCCAGGTGTGGCGAGCCATTATGGATGGAAAAGACACTCTCAATATGGGGCTAATCAGACGCATCGGCAATGGTGATGACACTAATATATGGACTCATAACTGGCTACCCCGGGATGATATGCTACGGCCTTATGAAAGCATTGCACCGAATCCACCACAAAGAGTGTCTGACCTTATTTTAAGTTCAAGTGCCTCCTGGAACGCCCAACTAATCCAAGCCACGTTCATGCCCATGGATGTTCAGACTATTATGGGAATTCCTTTGTGTACACGTAGTATAACAGATTTCTGGGCTTGGCACTTTGAGAAACATGGTTGTTTTACGGTTAGATCTGCATACAGAATGCTAGTTGCTACAAAGCAACGAAGGGAGGCATTGCTTGACGGGTCAGGTGGTACTTCAAATCCTAGAGCAGAGGAAAGTGCATGGAAATCTCTCTGGAAAACCGAAGTGCCGGAGAAAGTCAGAATGTTCCTATGGAGGCTCTCCAAGCATTCGCTGCCGACCAACGATGTTCGTGCGCATCGGCACATGGCTGTTTCGGATCAATGTGGCCTATGCGGAGCTCAGGACTCGTGGCGTCACTCTTTGCTAGACTGTACTGCATCAAGAAGTGTCTGGGCACTGGCGGATGATGAGTTTACACATAAAATCATAGCAAGTACAGAGCCTAACGCAAAGCAGTGGCTGTTTACGCTGATGCAGGCCTTAACCCATGAGCAGTTTGTTCTGACGACGGTGACGTTGTGGTCGATATGGCATGCACGACGCAAGGCGATACATGAATCAATTTTTCAGAGCCCCCAGGATACTAAGAGTTTCATTGCCAGATTTATTAATGAGCTCGGTATTATCAGGAACAGGCGAGTGCATGTAAGAG
This sequence comes from Triticum aestivum, assembly GCF_018294505.1. Taxonomy (NCBI): domain Eukaryota; kingdom Viridiplantae; phylum Streptophyta; class Magnoliopsida; order Poales; family Poaceae; genus Triticum; species Triticum aestivum. The sequence goes on from NC_057798.1 coordinate 484,559,006, forward strand.
CTACCCCCGGGTAACGCAGCAGCCAAAGAAACCGCCCTTGGGTTTCTGCAAAATTCACGTCGATGGAGGTGTCCTATCGGGACAGAGAGGAGCCGCAACAGCTGTTTGCAGAGACGGTGGAGGAAACTATATGGGTAGCGCTGCTCTTGTGATCGATGGAGTTCATGATCCAGCAACAATCGAAGCAATAGCTTGTCGAGAAGCACTCTCCCTCGCCGAAGACCTGGACATACATCAATTTGTGGTGGCTTCTGATTGTCAGCAGGTCGTCTCCGATATCTCTGGACATGCACGGGGTGCATATGGTGCAATTGTAACTGAAATAAACCTTCGAGCTGCTACTTTTAATTGTAACTTTTCTTTTGAGTCTCGTGCCGCTAATCATGAGGCACATAGTTTAGCCAAGTTTGCGATAACTAGAGGTCCGGGTCGCCACGTCTGGTTGGGTGTACCTCATGACCAGACTTGTATACCACTTTATGTGGATTTTGCTGAATAAACTTGGTTTTCCCTCAAAAAAAAAAATCAGATGTAGCCCAGGTTACTGCCAGTGTTTGTTGAATGTAACGTTAGGTTGCTGTGAATGTGAAATCTAATGAGCAAGATGAGGTTCAGAGCATGAACTCTGAAATAGGCAGTTTTATGTGCCAACCACAAGCAGCAAGAGCACCGTTCATTATGCTCTTCAAAACAAGAATGCTGCAAAACGGTCCGGAGAAACTCCATTAAAATAAAGTTTGCTCATTTCTGTACATCAGATGCAAAGCCTCAAAAGACACTAATAAACAACCATGAGATTTTGCTGAGATAGTTGCAGTTGAATAACTCCCTCGCTTCGCGGCCATAACAACATCACTGTCCAGGTGTGCTTCTCATCCTAGGAGGTTCAGCACCGATCTGATTGGGTCACAATAGCCTCAACACGGTCTATGGATGCTTGCAATCGTCCATAGTTCATACTGAAGGCAGGTTCTCCTGTGCCAACAGCCCTGCATAGAGCAAATATAAAAACAAGTTGAAAACGCCATGTTAGCAGGCTTTTGATACATAGTGCTATCCTGCTTGCAACGATGTCTCGCAAGAATATTTTGGTGTTGACTCAGACATACCCATGAATCTCAGGAAGAACATATTCAGCTTTCCAGCCGAGCCTCAGATCAAACCCTGGAAACAGGTTGAGTTTTGATTTGTTTCTTATCTGAGAAACACCATCTCCCCCCAAGCAAGTAGAGAGCTTCCACTTCCATCCAGTTGCCTTCAGTTGGAAATTGTGACCAATGCCGACCTGTATTACCAATGTTATTAGAAATCTCATGTGATCAAAGTGAATGAACTCTAGAAAAAGGGCATTTTGCCTCTTAAGCATAGCTTTTACAAATTTGATCATGTGGTGCGGCTACCTAAACTGGTGTACCAGAGATGCTAACCGCGTATATTTGATAGATGCGGATGGGGATTACATGTCATTTGTAATCAAGTAACGGTAAAGCTGACATTCTTGCCAAGGCAAATGGTGTTAAAATCTTATCATGATGTATACATGTGAAGAAATGCAGCACTGTCTCCTGTGTACCATTTTGAGTGACCAATTTGCTGCTGTGATTGAAAACTGACAAATAGTGATACTTAATCACCGAAGAATACTGTTAAAACCCCAGAAACGCTATCATTTTACTGGCCCAAAATTTGGCATGTGTGGCTAAGCGACATATTTCGCCATGGCTGTTGCAAACTAATGCATACGGCAGTGAAACTGTGTCCTTAAATACTCCAACTGCCCAAGAACATCTCTATATCAGAAGAGAGGGCAACATATGCACTTCTAGTTTCTTGTAATAAAGTTGATGTATACCAAGGAGCAATTTCTGAAAAATACTCCGATCAAAGCAGTCACGCATACAAGCGACACTTTCTATAGAAAACAAGTAGGTTTAATAGTGTTGTAACAAAATATTGTATATCGTGCGCGTGACAAGAACAATAGGAACATTAATCGGACTCGAGTTAACCGTTTCCGGGCGGCACTCCAGAGTTGTGAGGTAAAAGAAATCCATTTACAAAATAGAAGGTTCACTTGGAGCAACGAGAGGGAAAACCCGACCTTGTGCAAGCTTGATTCGTTCTTCTGTAACGCCGAGTGGGACACCACCTTCGGCACCCACGTGCTCCACGCCCTATCTTCTTCCCTCTCCGACCATTGTCCGCTTCTCCTCGCCGATGACAAGGGGCCAAGGAGGCCTCGGACTTTCAAGTTCGAAAACTTCTGGGTTTCCATGCCTAGATTCATGGAAGTGGTTAGCAAGGCTTGGGACGAGCATGTCCCGCACTCCGAGCCATATCAAATTTTGTTTCACAAACTCAAGAAGGTGGGGCGGCGCCTCTCTGAGTGGAGTAGGGGGCTTTTCTCTAAAGCAAAGGTCCATCTTCATGCTGCCCTCTTGGTGATCCTGCATCTTGACATCGCGCAGGAAAACCGGCAACTATCTCACGACGAGTTGAACCTTAGGGCGAGGCTTAAGAGGAGGGTAATAAGCTTGGCTGTGCTTGAGAGGGCTCGAAAGAAGCAATGCGCGCGTATCGTGAACCTCAAGGAAGGGGATGCCAACACCAAGTATTTCCATCGCCGGGTCAATGCAAGGAGGAGAAAGAACCATACCCATAGGCTAAAGCATGGCCAGGGATGGGTCACTGACCATGAAGCTAAAGAGAAGTTAATACATGATCACTTCTGTGAGGTCATGAAGAAAGGTTCCTCAAGCGCAAAAGATTTTAACTGGGAGGAGCTTCATCTGGAGTCTCATGAGTTGGACTTGCACGAGCTCGAGTCTCCCATCACCGAGGCGGAGGTGCGAGAAGCAATAAACGACATGCCAAGTGATAAGGCGCCGGGGCCAGACGGCTTCACGGGTATATTCTTCAAGAAGTGTTGGGAAATAATTAAGCATGACGTGATGAAGGCGTTTCACCAATTTGACTCCATCCACACGTCCAATCTCCACTGGCTCAACTCTGCAAACATTGTGCTCTTGCCCAAGAAAGAAGGGGCTGAGGCGATCACTGACTTTAGGCCTATTAGCCTTATTCATGCTTTTGCCAAAATCCTCGCGAAGGTGTTTGCCATCCGCCTTGCCCCGCACATGAACAAACTTGTCTCCAACGCCCAAAGCGCATTTATCAAGACTAGAAGTATCCATGATAACTTCATGTGCGTCCGCAACCTTGCCCGTCGGCTTCATAAATGCAAGACACCGTCTCTTCTTTTCAAGCTTGACATCCGCAAGGCTTTTGATTCGGTCAAATGGGAGTACATCCTTGATCTTCTACGCCGGCGAGGTTTCCCTTGCAAGTTTCGTAATTGGATCATGGCGCTGCTTTGCACTTCTACATCGAGGATACTCTTAAACGGTGTGGCCGGCCCACCCATTAAGCATGGCCAAGGATTCCGGCAGGGAGATCCGCTCTCGCCGCTTCTGTTCGTCATTGCCATTGACCCGCTCCAACAACTACTCGACTTGGCAACACGAAAGAAATTGCTCCACAAGGTCCGGGGAAGAGGCATCATGGTGCGGACCTCCCTTTATGCTGATGATGCGGCGGTGTTCATGGCCCCTATCAAGAATGACATTGACAATTTCTCGGCGATCTTACGTGGTTTCGGGGAGGTCACCGGCCTTTGCACCAACTTTCACAAGAGCTCCGTTGTGCCCATTCGGTGCAATAATGTTAGCTTGGGAAACATTCTTCAGAGTTTGCCGGCAACTAGAGCGTCGTTCCCTCTAAGATACTTGGGCCTACCCCTATCCGTTGGGCAGCTAAAGAAGGCAGACTTCCAATTTCTCGGGACAAGGTTGCGAGCAAGTTGGTTACTTATGAAGGGCAAAACATAACGACCATTGGGCGTACAACACTAGTAAAATCTGTCATTACCTCCCTCGCGGTCTACTTCATCACTTCGCTGGTTGTCCCACGGAGCATCTTGCAAAATGTGAACAAGTTGGAACGAGCTTTCCTTTGGTCCGGATCGGATAAGACCACAGGTGCAAAGTGCAAGGTAAATTGGAAGGATGTTTGCCGCCCGCGGGAATATGGTGGCCTTGGTGTACTCAACACCGATAAGTTTGCTCGTGCCTTACGCCTGAGGTGGCCATGGTTTGAATGGACGGAGCCAAACAAGATGTGGGTCGGTTTGGGCAACCCATGTGATGAGGAAGACCTTTATTTCTTCTATGCCTCAACTACCATTACCGTGGGGAATGGGGCCAAAACACCATTCTGGGATTCCCCCTGGCTACATGGAGCCAAGCCAAAGGATGTCGCTCCACTAATCTTTGAGGCTTCCATGAGAAAAAATTGGAAGGTGCGGGAGGCTCTAGAAAACAACGCATGGATCCTCAAGATCAACCCCTCCACGGCCATCTCCACCGAGCACATCCGGCAATTCTTCACCCTTTGGTCGCTCGTGCATAATTTCCAACTCGATGAGCTTTCAGAGGATTCTACTATATGGAAGCACACGACCGATGGGCTCTACACCGCGGCCTCCGCATATAGGGCACAGTTTCTTGGTTTGGTCCTCTCTCCAATGGAGAGCATGATTTGGAAGGTTTGGGCGCCGCCAAAGGCAAAGTTCTTTGCTTGGTTGGCTATCCAAGATAAGACTCTGGACAGCCGACAGGCTTGCCAAGCGGGGATGGCCAAATTGTGGTCTTTGCCCTCTTTGCAAAAGGGAGCAAGAGGGTGGGCCACATCTCTTGTGTCGCTATTCTATACGGCTTTGGAAGATGGTCACTGAGAAATTCCGTCTAGAACAATTGGACACCTCCTTGTGGCATCTGGATGGTTCCGTCAAGAATTGGTGGACAAATCGAACCGGCGCAGGAGTCCCCAACAGAAACGCGATGGCCTCGTTGACCATGCTCGTGTCATGGACCATATGGAACGAAAGAAATGCTCGGGTTTTCCGGCATAAGAGCGCACCACCGCCAGTCTTGCTCACTACGATCACTAACGAGGCAAATCTTTGGGTCACCGCCGGAGCAAAGAAACTAGGGTCTATTATTGTGTGTGAGTAATCTTTCATGCCGTGTAAGAGTGACAGTTGTAACAAACTCTCCTCTCTGCTTAATTAATATATGAGGCAAACCTTTTGCCTCGGTTTCGGGAAAAAAAATATTGTTCCTTAACATTCCGTTATCAGAACCATCACAGAAGTACATAAAGATAATAGTCTTTTAGCATTCCAAAACTTATATATGAACTGATCCACTTCTATTCTCATTTCTAAATTCTGCCTACATTCACATCAAGCAAGCAGATACCTAGTACATGCATAAACTGGCATCTCTCCGTGAGAAAAACTAATACCAATCATCAAAATGCATATTAGTACATGGACAGGCAATTCAACATATGTAATTGCACCATAACATGTGATATTGCAAGTAGTAGTGCGGACTAGCTGTCAGTTGCCTCACCCGAGAGCCGTGCCAAATATGTAATCACTTCTTGCTCTCACATAAACGGTGCGTGAATAGAAAGATTGAATTAAGCATGGAACCTGAAGGTTGAGATATTTTGTGACTGGTATCTTCTTGGAGAGTAGCTGTATGTCACCGCTGATGGGCTTGTACTGGAACTTCCACTTCCGGTCGAAGTCCAGGGGCTTCAGAACTACCTTTGCCTCAAAATCATTCACCTCTAGATTGTAGAACTGAAAATGGTATAAGGCATAAGACACTCAAGATCATAGGTGAACTCGTTATGCACAGCACAGAGAGTACGAATGAGGCAATTACCACTATCGCAAATTGGCAACATAACCCTATAACTAAAATTGGCAAGATTGTGAGCAGGCGTATACTGTCCTAGTGTACACCAGGGGCAAGGAGGCAGCAACATCAGCAGAGTAAATTATTTCCAGTACGCGCATACCACCAACGTTTGGTCTAACGGAATCTTGCGAGATACATTGGACTACTGGAGAGAAATAATTGGGGGACAAATCTACGGGCAGCCCAACACTTGAGAATTAGGGTTTAAGGAGGGTTACCGACCTCGAAGTTGAGGCCGACGCGGAGGCCCTGGAGCTCCTTGCGGAACTTGAAGTGCAGCTCGGCAGGCACGACGTTGATGTGGTACAGCTCGTCCAGCGTCGTCGGTCCATCCCCGACGCCCCCGTCCGCCCCTCCGCCGCCGACGCCCGGGCTCGAGGCCATCGGACGCGAGAGAGGAGAAGAGGCCCCTCTTTTCTTCTTCCCAGGTGGATTTTTGGGGCGGCGGCAGCGAGGCGGAAAGACCGAATGAGCTATCGGCCGGCCCACACCGGCCGGAATCTAACAGAGCAGTGCTTTTGCACGTCGCACCCTCGCGTTTCTGTATACAGCGTACAAGGACAAAAATGTCATTTTTCCCCTTTGCCTTCCCCGTCCGCTAAATTCATCCTCGTTCCTCACTGAGCTTAGAGCATCTACAAACATAAGAATGTCACAACAGAATTAAATAGTTTCATAATTTAAACACAGTTCATACTTGAAATACATACTCCCTCCGTTCCAAATTACACGACGAGTAATTTGGAACAGAGGGAGTAGTTCAAAAAGAAAATATATTTGAAAAGTGCACAATGCAAACATTAAACTCCTTGGTTTTCTCCTTCGTTTTTCTCCTAGGTTTTCACTGTGGATCCACATAGCTCCACAAGATCATTGAGTAGTTGCGCGTGTACCTGTTCATCTCGGAGATTCTGATGTATCTGTAGAAAAATAATAATCTGATCTGCATCTTGATACGGGATGTGGACTTGTTCTCCGGGTTTATTAAAATTATGGGTTCGGGCTGCCCCTTCACCTTGTCCTCGACAATCACATTGTGCAAAATGACACAACATCTTATCAATTTCCACAAAGTCTCTAATTCCCACATCATTGCAACTTGATGAATAATTCCTCGACGAGCTTGGAGCAGTCTGAATGCTCTCCCTGCATCCATCCTATCTCCTTTTTGCATTCCTTCAAAGTGACTCTATTTGTTGCCATGGGGATCAGATATGGCTTTCACAAATGGTGCCTCTTGAGTATAAATATTGTCTGCAAGGGAGTACCCATGTTGTAGTCGTGCCCGTTAACAATGTCGTAGTTGTACGACGGCGCTTCCCCCATTTGCAAAGTCTCATGAACACGGAAGATCGTTGGAGGATAGTGATGTCGTTGCTAGAATCAGGCATGCCAACGATAGCATACCAAATCCACAAGTCTTTTGATACCACTGCTTCGAGTATGATGGTGGCCTCTTTGGTGTGACCTTGGTGCGTCCTACGCAAACCTTTGAGTCAATGCATGCGATCGATTGAACCGATCATACCTGGAAAACCTCTTGCCGCTCCAATAGCCATCAACTTTTTCTATATCATGTGGTTCTCCAAAACACCTGCACCACGAACGGCGGTACTTAGTGCAAGCATTCTCATAATAGTCATGCACTTCTACTTAGCAGAAAACAAGAGTTTTCTGGAACAATCCCTGGTGAGCTTGTAGTAGGAATCATGTGCCTCCACTCCCTCCACCACACGCAATAACAAGGGGTTGCGCATACGGAAGCATCGACGAAGCCATGTATCAGGGAATGTTCGTACGGGGTGGAACTAGTCCTTGTAGAGGAGTCGCGCTGTACCGGCCCTACCATGGTTCAAAACTCTTCACCCTTTGATCAAACCTTTGAAGTTTTAGAATGTGCTCCACCTCCCTGTACATTTCCTCCTGGATGCCCATGATCATCAACATATTGACATATTTGTCCGACTCATACAACCAAAGAATCCCTTTTGTATTAACTCATCAAGCTTCGTCCTTACATACTCCTCATAGGGCAAATAATTAGAATTCATAGTTTTTCAAGAAAGGAATCACAAAATTTGGTAGGTCAGTTTGTCGAACACATAGAGGGCAAGGTGTGGTCCAAGAATAGTGGGATGTACCATGACGGTGTCTGGAGTGACGAGACAGCCAAGAGGAGGTTGGTGGCGATGGTGGCGGAGCTAGGTTGGCGGCGCAACTAGTCGAGGGAATGGATGGACGAGGGAGAATAGGCAAATGGCTCGATCAACAAGGTTGGAGCAGGAGGATTTGGTGCAATTTGTAACGGGTCTTTCATGTCGAATTTGACGTGATGAACACATCGGACACGTCCAGACCTCCCCAGGGCACGTCCGGGCCTCCCTATATCCAACCCAATTTTGGGCTGGATGTGAGGGATGCCGGTCAGCCTGGACGTTTAGGGCCAGTTTGAGGAGCCCGGCGGACATAAACACAATTTTGTACTATGTGTATCTTCATGTACGATTAACATACATCTTCCTCGTCACGTGCATGGTTCATATTTGTACGTATGCAAACCCTAGTTCATTGCCATCTTTACATGCAAATCATAGTGCCGCAAGTTTATCGAGATGATATAACAATTTGTATTGGTATTCAACATGTGAATTCGGTTTGATTTTGATCCTATTAATATTTATGAGTTTTATCCATTTTCTTTTTGAAAATCCGTTGGAATCCATGTTCACATCATTAGCAAACAATTTGTACAAGAATAACACACCCTCTTGCAAACTCGCATCTAGGGTTTCCCGCTTCTCGCCGCCGCCGGTTCGCCTAGTCTCCTATGGTTCTTGGACCATGGAGGCATGGCGGATCCCGACCCTTGCTAGCGAGAGGGTTTCGTTTTTAGGTGCATTTTGAGTTTTTGTTAGGGTTTGCGCCATGCTCAAGAAGACGAGGTGGCGACGACTTCTTGCATATGGAATAAGGTTCTCCCTGCCAAGCCTCTGTTCCGGTGATGCTTCAAGCGTCGTCGGAGGGTGTGTGGAGGTGTGTATCCGATAGATCTCGTGGGATTCGGTCGACGTTCGTCTCCGGTGGACCCGGTTGTAAGGGCATCCTTGTCCCTTAGTAGTTTTGGTGATTGATGACAATGCTTTTGCGGACTAATCGTGTGCACTGAGCTTTTCAGATATATCATGACTAAACACAAGACGATTTGTTGCCCCTCGAAGATTATTGAAGACGGCGTTTCTCTATGGTTCTTTTCGGTGGAGTTGAGTCGTAGGAAAGCCGTACTATTAAGAGGGGATCTGCTTTGGAAAGGTTTGGGTGGAATCTCACATACACGTCCCTTTTGCACCACCTTTCCTTTAACTCTTTGGAGTTCTCCTTCGTCTCACCTTGTCTCTGGAAATGAAGGACTCCGAGTTGCTCTTCTCAGGCTGGCGGTAGTACTGCTCCTCTCAGCGGTACTACCGCAGGAGCCAGCGGTACTACCGGGCTCCGGCATGGTAGTACCGCGGGCTTCCACGGTAGTACCGCTCCTCCTAAGCGGTAGTACCGTGAGGTCTGGCCTGGCGCCACTGCTCAAGTGATAGTAGGGGCGGATGTAATTTTTTACATCCGCGCCCTACGCGGTAGTACCGTGCTGCGCGCGGTAGTACCATGTCGCCTGGCCAAGTGCAGCAGCAGGAGCGGAGGTAGGGCCGGATGTAATTTTTTACATCCGCACCCTTCACGATAGTACCGCACCCCTGGTCGCGATAGTACCATGTCAGATTTTCGCACCGATAAAATCTCAGCGGAGGTAGAAACGGATGTAATTTTTTACATCTGTGCCTACCGTGCCTGGACTGTGGGTGCCCTGCGGTAGTACCGCACAGGGTCGCGGTAGTACCACGCCTGCGGTTCTACCGCGCCCTGTCTGTGCTCATCTGTTCATGTCCAGGCTCTACCGCGCCCAGGGCAGTACCGCAGTCCGCCGCGGTAGTACCGCAGGCCCGTGCGGTAGTACCGCTCCTGCGGTGCGGTAGTACCGCGGGTCGCGGGCTGAGTGGTGGGTAACGGTTGGATTTGTTCCCCCACTATATAAGGGGGTCTTCTTCTCCAAGAAGACTTACCTCTTCCATCCCTAAGCTCCATTGTTGCTCCAAGCTTCATTTTCGCCCGATCTCTCTTCCTAGCCAATCAAACTTGTTGATTTGCTCGGGATTGGTTGAGAAGGCCCCGATCTACACTTCCACCAAGAGAAATTTGATTCCCCCCACTAATCCCTAGCGGATCTTGTTACTCTTGGGTGTTTGAGCACCCTAGACGGTTGAGGTCACCTCGGAGCCATAGTCCATTGTGGTGAAGCTTCATGGTGTCGTTGGGAGCCTCCAATTAAGTTGTGGAGATTGCCCCAACCTTGTTTGTAAAGGTTCGGTCGCTGCCTTCAAGGGCACCAATAGTGGAATCACGGCATCTCGCATCGTGTGAGGGCGTGAGGAGAATACGGTGGCCCTAGTGGCTTCTTAGGGAGCATTATGCCTCCACACCACTCTAACGGAGACGTACTTCCCCTCAAAAGGAAGGAACTTCGGTAACACATCCTCGTCTCCACCGGCTCCACTCTTGGTTATCTCGCGCCTTTACTTTTGCAAGTTTACTTGTGTTATACCTCTTGCTTGCTTGCGTGCTTGTTTTTGTTGCATCATATAGGTTGTTCACCTAGTTGCATATCTAGACAACCTACTTTGATGCAAAGTTTAATTTGGTAAAGAAAAGTTAAAAATTGTTAGTTGCCTATTCACCCCCCCTCTAGTCAACTATATCGATCCTTTCAATTGGTATCAGAGCCTCATCTCTTTATTAAGGACTTTGCCGTCCGAAGAGTATGGTTGACACCGTAGACGGTGGGGAGGAGGAGCACTCCGGTGTGAATCCGGTCTAGCCTACGAGTGATGGGAAAACCACGGTGTCCCATGAGGAATTCAATGTGGCCTTGGACACATTGAAAACATCAATGGCTACCACAGTTGAAAGCATGTTTAATAAATTCTTAGAAGGACTTAAACTACCTACCTCGCCGTTGAAAGTGGGTGATACCACTAACAAGGTGACGGGTGCTAACTCCGACAGGGGGAAGCTAATAGTGAGAAGGGTCCTTCTACTAGTGGTAGAAATGGCACCGACATCTTTGCCCATGTGGAACCTCCAACTTATGGAGGACCGATTCCCTCTACTCATTTAAATCATGCTAGTCCTCCTCCTAAGATTGTGAAAAATGAGGATTTTGATTCTTGGGTGTATCACTTCAAGCATCATTTAAATCATGTGAATACTAATCTTTGGAGAATCATTGAAGAAGGTTTCTATCCACATGACCGAAGCAACTTCACCCCTAGAGAAGCAGTGGATAATCAATTCAATGATAATGCTCTCTTCATCATCCAAGATGCTATCCTCCCTGAAGATCTCCCTCATCTTCGACCCCATGCCATGGCCAAGGACGCATGGCAATGCATTGTGTCTCTCTATCAGGGAAGTGCTAGCATTCAACGCTCCAACTATGAAGTGGTGCAAGATGAAGCCGATGAGTTTGCAATGAAAGAAGATGAAGAACCTCGTGAGCTCTTTCGAAGAGTGACCAAACTCGCGGTCTCACTCTGAGATCATGAGAGCAAGGACACGGATGACAATTGGATCAAGCGCAAATTCCTCAAGGCCATGATGCCCTACAACGAGGCCATGTCCTCCATCATTCGTCAAAGACCGGACTTCCACTCCATGACCTCAAGTGAAGTGTTGGATGAGTTCGTTGCAATGAGCATCTTGGACAAGACCGCCGACAACATGGTGCTCCGCTCTCAAAGGGCAAAGAAGCCCAACCTTGCCTTGAAGGCCAAGGTTATTGTGGAAGAAGAGGAAGAAGAGGAGGATGAGGAGAGCAACCCCGAAGATACGAAATATGATTATCATGAGCACATGGCTCTTGCTTCAAGACAATTTTGGAGCAAGAAGAACTCAAGGCCAAATTTCAACAAGACCAACTCAAGTGGCTTCAAGGGCAAGCAACGAGTAAGAACTTGTTACAATTGTGGCAATGTGATCCATTTCGTTGCGGATTGTCCTTACGAGAAGCGGGAAGACAATGGTGGCAAGCTTATCCGAAAAGACAAAGCCAAGTCCTTCCCCAACAAGAACAACTTCACCAAAAGACTCCTACTCGTGGGTTGGTGGTTCAAGAAGAATACCGTGAGGATGACGATGATGATGAAGATGGTGAAGCAACGGCCATGGCATCTGTTGCCATTGCCACAACTCCCCGGATGTCTCTCTTCGATACCCAACGAGAACATCACCGCCAAGTGCCTCATGGCCAAAGCCTCTAACAAGGTAACCCCCAACATCAAAACCAACATCAAAACCACCATCATTACTAATCCCTCTTTGATGGGTTGCATTGATGAACATGAGGGGTCTAATGAGGATGTGAATGAATTTGAGTCATTTATGAGTAAGCTCAAGGGCAAATCCAAGAAGCACTTTGTTGCTCTCTTGGAACAACTTGGTGAAGCCAATGACATGATCGAGGCTCACGAAGAAACCATCTCTAAGATGAAAGGTCATAGTCGTGACTATGCCGATGAGATATCGGATCTCTCTAATGCTCTTGAGGAAGAGCGTGGGCATCGTTTGACTCTTGAGGAGTCACACAACGATGACCATGCTAAGTTAAAGAAAGATCTTGATCATGCTCTTGTTGTGTCTCGTGTGCTAACTTCCGAGAAGGCTAACTGGGTTGATCATGCTAGACTCAAGGAGGAGTTTGATGTACTTGACAAGGCCCACAAGGTCTTGAAGGGTGCTCATGCTAACCTCAAGGAGTCTCATGCTCAACTCCAAGTTAAGCTAACCAAGGAAAAGGCCACCTTTCCTCATATGGTATTAATTGATAATGCATATGCCACTAACCCGTGTTGTGAGCATGTGCATCTTGTGGAGGAGAATGCCAAGTTGAAGGATCAACTTGAGAAAGGCCTTGTGACATGCATTCAAGGTGAGAAGAACCTCAATGACCTTTTGAGCAATCAAAAGGAAGTTGTGGCCAATTAAGGAATTGGGTTCGCACCCAAGTCCAAGAACAAGAAGAAGAACGACAAGACCAAACGACCTCCTCCTCTCAAGCAAACTTTGTGAAAGAGGGAGAGGGTGCTCCTAAGGAGAAGAAGAAAATGTGAAGGGTGTTGATGTCAAAAAGGGCAAAACCACCTCCTCCAACAAAGCCGGCGACTTTAACCCTTCTTATGTGTTGTGCCATGCTAGTGATGGGCATGTTTATGCTAAATTTGTTGGTTCTCCTTATGAGTACATTGAATGGTCTATTTGGGTTCCTAAGACCCTTGTTACTAACATCAAAGGACCCATTACAAAATGGGTACCTAAAACCAAGCATTGATCTCGTGTAGGTGTTTGCTTCCGGTGGGGGATCATGGTTGCTCGATAGTGGAGCAACGAATCATATGACCAGAAGCAAGGACTTGGTGGTGGACATGCACAAGATTCCTTCTATGCCCACCACTGTCGAGTGGGGTGATGCCTCGTCTTCTAAGGTATTGGGTCTTGGCAAGGTCGTCGTTTCTCATGATCTAACGATCGAGAAAGTCATGCTTGTTGAGTCCCTTGCATTCAATCTTCTTTCCGTTCGTCAACTTGCACTCATGGGCTTTGCCACTTTCTTTGATATTGACACCGTGGCCCTCTTGTGGAGCAAGACTCTTAAAGTAGCCTTTGTTGGGCATGTCGAGAACGGTCTTTATGTGATTAACTTTTTGGAGCAACCCACTAAGACCGCGACATGCCTAATGGATAAAGTTGATGTGGGATGGCTTTGGCATCGCCGTTTAGCCCACGTCAATATGAGATCTTTGCAAAGTCTTCTCAAGGGGGACCATGTCCGTGGACTAACAAATGTTAGTTTTGCAAAAGATCGTGCTTGCAGTGCTTGTATCGAAGGAAAGCTTCATGAAAAGGCTCACCCTCCCATGACTATCATCTACTCGAAGAGACCCTTGGAGCTCCTTCACATGGATCTTTTGGGCCTCCATCCTTTGATAGTCTTGGAGGTAGAAAGTATTGCTTGGTGATTGTGGACGATTATTCAAGATACACTTGGGTATATTTCTTCAAGAGGAAGAGTGAGACTCAACAAACCGTCATCGACTTTGCAAATGAAGCTCAACGTCAACATGATGCAAAGATCTTGACAATAAGAAGTGACAACGGCACCGAGTTCAAGAACTACACCTTGGATGAGTTTCTTAGTGATGAGGGGATCAAGCATCAATATGCTGCACCATATACCCCTCAACAAAATGGTGTCGCGGAGAGGAAGAACCGGACGTTGATGGATGCGGCAAGGACCATGATGGCGGAGTTCAAGTCTCCATACAACTTTTGGGCCGAAGCCATCAACACACCATGTCATGCATCCAATCGGCTCTATCTCCGCAAAGGCTTGAACAAGACTCCTTATGAAATACTTACCGGTAACAAGCCCAACCTCAAGTACTTCCGGGTGTTCGGGTGTAAGTGTTTCATTCTCAAGAAAGGTGTTCGTTTGTCTAAATTTGAGGCTAGAGCTTATGAAGGCATATTTGTTGGTTATGCTACAAACTCTCATGCTTACCGTGTCCTCAACAAGTCTACCAGACTCATTGAGGAGACGTGTAACATGGAGTTTTGACGAAAATAACGGCTCCCAAGTGGAGCAAAGTGGTACTTGTGATGTAGGTGATGAAATTCCTCCCCAAGCCATAAGAAGAATGGGTGTGGGTCATATCCTACCCATTGAGGAACCCCTTGTGGCCGAAGGAGAAGGACAATGCTCCACTCAAGTGGAGCCATCACCAACCCAAGACCCACACGCTTCTGAGAAACAAAGTGAAGGCCCTCAACCTCATGAACAAGACCAAGGGTAAGATCAACCTCAAGATGGCGGTGAACCACCAAATGATGCCCAAGGCCAAGTTCTCCCCTCGAGCAAGTTCAAGATCAAGAGCAAGCTCAAGATCTAGAACAAGCTCAAGACGGTGCTCAAGATAATCAAGTTAACCCTCCTCCTTCCACATCCAAGGAGGAATTAGAGCGTCGTGCCGCGAAGATTGCTTCCAAGCTCACCACCAAAGGTCGTATCATGGAGAATGTGGTGGGAAAGCCTAAGAAAGGGGGTAAGCACTCGTATACAATTAGCAAACTATTGTGAACATCACGCGTTTGTCTATTGTGTTGAACCCCAAAAGGTCTATGAGGCGCTCGAAGATCCGGATTGGCTCAATGCCATGCATGAAGAACTCAACAACTTCGAGTACAACAAGGTGTGGAGATTGGTGCCAAGGCCGTCGGGGAACCACAACATCATTGGAACCAAGTGGATATTCAAGAACAAGCAAGATGCTCATGGGAACATCATTCGCAACAAGGAAAGATTGGTAGCACAAGGCTACTCCCAAGTCGAGGGTATCGACTACGGTGAAACCTTTGCTCCCGTTGCTCGCCTTGAATCCATTCGTTTGTTGATTGCTTATGCTTCCCATCACAACTTTAAGTTACAACAAATGGATGTGAAGAGTGCTTTTCTTAATGGTCCTATTAATGAGTTGGTTTATGTCAAGCAACCCCCCGGGTTCGAGGATCCCTACTTCCCGGATCATGTGTATCAACTTGATAAGGCTCTCTATGGCCTTAAGCAAGCCCCACGTGCGTGGTACGACCACCTTACCGAGTTGTTACAAGATCGTGGATTTGAGGTTGGGCAAATCGATCCCACTCTTTTTACTAAGAAGGTCAAAGGGGAGTTGTTTGTATGCCAACTATATGTTGATGATATTATCTTTGGTTCCCCTAACAAAGTTTTCAATGAGGAATTTGCCGCTCTCATGACCTCTAAGTTCAAGATGTCTTCGATGGGAGAGTTGAAGTTCTTCCTTGGTTTCGATATCAAGCAAAGAAGAGAAGGTACCTTCATCAACCAAGCCAAATACACTCAAGACATGCTCAAAAGATTCAAGCTAAGTGATGTCAAGCCAGCCTCTACTCCAATGCCTACCAAGTGCCAACTTGATATTGATCCCAATGGTAAAGCGGTGGATCAAAAGGTATATCGCTCCATGATTGGCTCCTTGCTTTACCTTTGTGCATCTAGACCGGATATCATGTTGAGTGTGGGAATATGTGCACGGTTTCAAGACGCACCGAAGGAAAGTCACTATGTGGCGGTCAAGCGAATCTTTCTATATTTGGCTCATACGCCAAACTTTGGCTTATGGTACCCAAGAGGAGCAAACTTCAAGCTTGAAGGATTTTCGGATTCCAATTGGGCGGGAGACAAAGTGGATATGAAGTCCACGTTTGGAGGGTGCCAATTTCTGGGTTGCTCTTTGGTAAGTTGGTCTTCCAAGAAGCAAAGTTGTGTGTCTCTCTCATCCACCGAAGCGGAATATGTAGTGGCTGGTAGTTGTTGTGCACAACTCCTATGGATGAGGCAAACAAGGATTACGGTGTCACTTGTGACAAAGTGCCTCCTTGGTGTGACAATGAAAGTGCCATCAAGATTTCTCTCAACCCGGTGCAACACTTCAAGACGAAGCATATTGAGATTCGATATCACTTCATTCGGGATCATATTAGGCGAGGGGAGATCGAGCTCAAGTATGTCAACACTCATGATAACCTTGCAGATATTTTCACGAAGCCCTTGGATGAAGCAAGATTTCGCGAGTTAAGGCATGAGCTAAATATCATTGATTTGAGCAATGTGACTTGAACCCTTGCACCTCCCACCACACTCAACTTGTTGTCTAGTTTAGGTGTAGGCATGGATATAGGGGGAGTGTTGTTCTCCCAATGAACTCTCCCTCCCCCCATTATGCATAAATTGATCAACTCTTTCACATTAGCCATCTTTGATGGTACTTGTGCTTCAAAGACGAGTTTTGGTCATGGGCCCAAGGATAATTCTTTGCGGTACCATACCAATTGACTCAAACATAGGTGGCTCGGGCCACCGCCCTCTCCTTGGAGAGGTTGTGTCTCGTGGTTGGTCATTGTTGTCTTGTGCTTTCTTCTTCCCTGTGCGAGTTTGTGTCGTCGTTTGTTTTTGCCTCTTTGTTGTTCGGTGTTCCCGAAGTTTGTTTTGCTTTTTCTCTTGTGTGAAACTTGCACTTTCTTGGGGTACGGTACTACCGTGGCAGGCCACGGTACTACCGCAAGAGTTGGTAGCTTTGCGGTTGCTCAGTTACCTCCCAGGGGCACGGTACTACCGCTACCATCGCGACAGTAA
This sequence comes from Triticum aestivum, assembly GCF_018294505.1. Classification (NCBI taxonomy): domain Eukaryota; kingdom Viridiplantae; phylum Streptophyta; class Magnoliopsida; order Poales; family Poaceae; genus Triticum; species Triticum aestivum. The sequence continues at coordinate 484,576,145 of NC_057798.1, forward strand.
TTTTTTACTGCCGCTGGAAGAGTGGTACTACCGCCCAGCGCGAGGTACTTCCGCCCGGGCGGTACTACCGCGATGACCCGCGGTACTTCCATGCCCACGCGAGCAGGTGGGGGTTAAGAGCGGGACAGGGGGAGTTCTAACTCCCCATACCCATTCATCTCTACTCCCCACCCCGTCTCTCTCTCCTGCCCAAGAACGGCGTCGAAGGTCTTTGCCGGATCTCCGTCTCCGGCCGCTCTCCTCGGATTCCGACCGGTGGGATCGTTCCCCACCACTTCCTCTTGCCATGGACCAAGGTCTTTCCCCAAATCCCTCTCCTTTTGGTTTGTTCCTTTGCTTCTAGGTTTTGGGGAGATGCATGTGGTGTTCTTGAGATTTTTGGCTAAATCTGTGCAAGAGGGATTCGTAGGAGCGTGGTGGTGTAGTAAGCGTGCTCTTTGGATAGTCAAAATAGTTCCGGTTGATCGACGGTAGTACCGGTGTTGTCGTGTGGAGGTTCTAGATCCAGATCCGTAACTCTCTGTTGCGGTTTTCGATCCGCGCGGTACTACCGCTCCTCTTGGAGCGGTACTACCGCGGCCTCGCCTGTATTTGGCGTCGTGCGGTACTTCCGTACCTTGGTGCGGTACTACCGCTTGGCGCCCGGAAGTAAAAAATTACTTCCGCCCCAGGCGCAGTACTACCGTGCCACCCCAGCACGGTACTACTGCGGCTGGCACGGATGTAACTTTTTACATCCGTACACTAGCCCGGTACTACCGTAGATTCAGCCTGCACTCTTTTTCTGTCCAGATCTCGTGCTTCTTTGTTTCCTTCTGCTTTGGTCTTTGTCTTTTGCATTGACCCGTCTTGTTTCCCGTGCGTGTTCTTGTGTTTTGTGTCTAGGTGGTGGCTCCGGTTCTCTTGCTCATTGCTCGAATCCCAGTCGTGACACAGGGTCAAAGCGGCTGCGCAACCAAGATGAAGCTCCTGAGGGGTCATATGCTTCTCAATGCAGGACCAAGCACACCGCCAACAAGCAGAAGGAGCCCGTCATGGGCATGGATGAGATGCCCCAGGCTGAGTTTGTCATTCAAAGGAAGCTCAATCCCTATGTGAATCCCCGGGATAACTTTAGAGGAAATGATCTCTTCTGGACCAAGCAGCAGAATCTGATCTATCTGGATGTGATCAAGGCCAAGAAGAACCTCTACGTGGAAGTTCACTATATTGACATGCATCATATGAGGCAGGACAAGCACCGTGCGTACTTTGGAGAGGCCTTGGATCTAGTGGAGCAGTTCGGCATTGAGCACATGCTCACCTTCCACAAGGATTTTGATCCAGAGATCATAGCATAGTTCTTTGCTTCGGTCTACTTCAGCGTTGATGATGCAATGACCATGACTTGGATGACTAATGGTCGCCGGATGTCTGCTACTTGGAAGGAATTCATGGAGTTGCTTAACGTTCCAGATGAAGGGCTTGACACGCCAGTTGGAGTTCGCCCTCATGCCAACTCTGAGTCTGCCAACAAGAACAAGCTCATGCCATTCCTTGTTCCGAAGACTCTTCCCAACAAGAAGAAAGTGTGGGTGCTTAATCCCTTCCTTGACATCATGCATCGGCTCTTCCGGAGCACCCTCTTCCCACGCATTAGTGACATGGGCCAGGTGCATGCTTACCTTGTTGACATGATGCTTATTTGTGAGGAGGCCTGTCAGGCTCAGACTCAACCACTTGATGTCTCACATATCATGTGGTGTGAGCTTCAGTTCGCCGTGTTCAACCGTAAGGTCCTCATCTATGGGCCCTACCTGTTTCACTGATCTCCAAGACTTGGGAGAAGCACTTTCCCAATGATGAGTTTGAAGCTCTAGGGTGGATTCGTCATGAGCCCATCAGGCTCCGCATCAAGCCACAATGGGCTAACACCACCACTTCTACTGAGACTGCCAGGAGGGCTGTGGATGAGGAGGAGATTGAGGAGGAAGAAGCTGCTGAGGACCGTTCTGCTTTCGCTACTCCTTCCGCTGAGCCCTCCTGTGTGAAGAAGCTGAAGATCAAGATGAAGAGGCTTTTCTGCATGCAGGTCCAGAGTCAGTACAAGGCTCACGTTGCTCAGAAGGAGGGTCATCGTCGCGACAATAGGATTTTGAGGGCGTGCGGCGAGGACGTGGCCAGTGAAGGAAATATGCCCTAGAGGCAATAATAAAGTTATTATTTATTTCCTTATATCATGATAAATGTTTATTATTCATGCTAGAATTGTATTAACCGGAAACATAATACATGTGTGAATACATAGACAAACAGAGTGTCACTAGTATGCCTCTACTTGACTAGCTCGTTAATCGAAGATGGTTATGTTTCCTAACCATAGACATGAGTTGTCATTTGATTAACGGGGTCACATCATTAGGAGAATGATGTGATTGACTTGACCCATTCCGTTAGCTTAGCACTTGATCGTTTAAGTATTCTGCTATTGCTTTCTTCATGACTTATACATGTTCCTATGACTATGAGATTATGCAACTCCCATTTACCGGAGGAACACTTTGTGTGCTACCAAACGTCACAATGTAACTAGGTGATTATAAAGGTGCTCTACAGGTGTCTCCGAAGGTACTTGTTGGGTTGGCGTATTTCGAGATTAGGATTTGTCACTCCGCTTGTCGAAGAGGTATCTCTGGGCCCTCTCGGTAATACACATTACTTAAGCCTTGCAAGCATTACAACTAATGAGTTAGTTGTGAGATGATGTATTACGGAACGAGTAAAGAGACTTGCCGGTAACAAGATTGAACTAGGTATTGAGATACCGACGATCGAACCTCGGGCAAGTAACATACCGATGACAAAGGGAACAAACGTATGTTGTTATGCGGTCTGACCGATAAAGATCTTCGTAGAATATGTAGGAGCCAATATGGGCATCCAGGTCCCGCTATTGGTTATTGACAAGAGAAGTGTCTCAGTCATGTCTACATAGTTCTCGAACCCGTAGGGTCCGCACGCTTAACGTTTGTTGACGATATAGTACTATGAGTTATGTATGTTGGTGACCGAATGTTGTTCGGAGTTTTGGATGAGATCACGAATATGACGAGGAACTCCGAAATGGTCCGGAAGTAAAGATTGATATGTGGATAGTAGTGTTTGATCTCCGGAAAGGTTCCGGAATCCATCGGAAGGGGTTCCGGATGTTTCCCGAAATGTTTGGGCACGAGAACACTTTATCTGGGCCAAAGGGGAAAGCCCACGAGGTTTTTGGAAAGTGCAAAAGGAAGTTTTGCGGAGTCCAGGGGCCAGACCTGGCGTCTGGGTCCAGACGCCGGGAACCCTGGCATCTGGCCCTGGAGTCCGAGAAGGACTCTTGCCTTTCGGGTGAAACCGACTTTGTGGAGGCTTTTACTCCAAGTTTCGACCCTAGGGCTCAACATATAAATAGAGGGGCAGGGCTAGCACCAAAGACACATCAAGAAACACCAAGCCATGTGCCGACAACCCCGTCCCCTCTAGTTTATCCTCCATCATAGTTTCCGTAGTGCTTAGGCGAAGCCCTGCGGAGATTGTTCTTCACCAACACTGTCACCACGCCGTCGTGCTGCCGGAACTCATCTACTACTTCGCCCGTCTTGCTGGATCGAGAAGGCGAGAACGTCATCGAGCTGAATGTGTGTAGAACTCGGAGGTGCCGTGCGTTCGGTACTTGGATCGGTCGGATCGTGAAGACGTACGGCTACATCAACCGTGTTGATAAAAGCTTCCGCTTAGCCATCTTCAAGGGTATGAAGATACACTCCCCCTCTCGTTGCTATGCATCACCATGATCTTGCGTGTGCGTAGGATTTTTTTTTTATTACTACGTTCCCCAACAGTGGTATCAGAGCCTAGGTTTTATGCGCTGATGTTATATGCACGAGTAGAACACAAGTGAGTTGTGGGCGATACAAGTCATACTGCTTACCAGCATGTCATACTTTGGTTCAGCGGTATTGTTGGATGAAGCGGCCCGGACCGACATTACGCGTACGCTTACACGAGACTGGTTTTACCGTCGTGCTTTCCACACAGGTGACTAGCGGGTGTCTGTTTCTCCAACTTTAGTTGAACTGAGTGTGGCTACGCCCGGTCCTTGCGAAGGTTAAAACAACACCAACTTGACAAACTATCATTGTGGTTTTGATGCGTAGGTAAGAATGGTTCTTGCTAAGCCCGTAGTAGCCACGTAAAATTTGCAACAACAAAGTAGAGGATGTCTAACTTGTTTTTGCAGGGCATGTTGTGATGTGATATGGTCAATACGTGATGCTATATTTTATTGTATGAGATGATCATGTTTTGTAACCGAAGTTATCGGCAACTAGCAGGAGCCATATGGTTGTCGCTTTATTGTATGCAATGTAATCGCCCTGTAATGCTTTACTTTATCACTAAGCGGTAGCGATAGTCGTAGAAGCATAAGATTGGCGAGACGACAACGATGCTACAATGGAGATCAAGGTGTCGCGCCGGTGATGATGGTGATCATGACGGTGCTCCGAAGATGGAGATCACAAGCACAAGATGATGATGGCCATATCATATCACTTATATTGATAGCATGTGATGTTTATCCTTTATGCATCTTATCTTTCTTTGATTGACGGTAGCATTTTAAGATGATCTCTCACTAATTATCAAGAAGCGTTCTCCCTGAGTATGCACCGTTGCAAAAGTTCTTCGTGCTGAGACACCACGTGATGATCGGGTCTGATAGGCTCTATGTTCAAATACAACGGGTGCAAAAGAGTTGCACACGCGGAATACTCAGGTTAAACTTGACAAGCCTAGCATATACAGATATGGCCTCGGAACATGGAGACCGAAAGGTCGAGCGTGAATCATATAGTAGATATGATCAACATAGTGATGTTCACCATTGAAAACTACTCCATCTCACGTGATGATCGGACATGGTTTAGTTGATTTGGATCACGTGATCACTTAGATGACTAGAGAGATGTCTGTCTAAGTGGGAGTTCTTAAGTAATATGATTAATTGAACTTAAATTTATCATGAACTTAGTCCTGGTAGTATTTTGCAAATTATGTTGTAGATCAATAGCTTGCGTTGTTGCTTTCATATGATTATTTTGATATGTTCCTAGAGAAAAATTGTGTTGAAAGATGTTTGTAGCAATGATGCGGACTGGATCCGTGATCTGAGGTTTATCCTCATTGCTGCACAGAAGAATTATGTCATTGATGCACCGCTAGGTGACAAACCTATTGCAAGAGCAGATGCAGACGTTATGAATGTTTGGCTAGCTGAAAATGATGACTACTTGATAGTTTAGTGCACCATGCTTAAACGTCTTAGAATCGGGACTTCAAAGACGTTTGAACGTCATGGACCATATGAGATGTTCCAGGAGTTGAAGTTAATATTTCCAGCAAATAACCGAGTTGAGAGATATGAAGTCTCCAACAAGTTCTATAGCTAAAAGATGGAGGAGAATTGCTCAACTAGTGAGCATGTGCTCAGATTGTCTGGGTACTTCAATCGCTTGAATCAAGTGGGAGTTAATCTTCCAGATAAGATAGTGATTGACAGAATTCTCTAGTCACCATCACTAAGTTACTAGAACTTCGTGATGAACTATAGTATGCAAGAGATGACGAAAACGATTCTCGAGCTCTTCGTGATGTTGAAATCGACGAAGGTAGAAATCAAGAAAGAGCATCAAGTGTTGATGATTGACAAGACCACTAGTTTCAAGAAAAGGGCAAAGGGAAAGAAAGGGAAACTTCAAGTAGAATGGCAAACAAGTTGTCACTCCCGCGAAGAAGCCCAAAGCTGGACCAAAGCCTGAAACTGAGTGATTATACTGCAAAGGAAATGGTCACTAGAAGCGGAAAATGCCCTGAATATTTGGTGGATAAGAAGGATGGCAAAGTGAACAAGGGTATATTTGATATACATGTTATTGATGTGTACTTTACTAGTGTTTATAGTAGCCCCTGAGTATTTGATACTTGTTCGGTTGCTAAATATTAGTAACTCAAAACAGGAGTTACGGAATAAACAGAGACTAGTTGAGGGTGAAGTGATGATGTGTGTTGGAAGTAGTTCCAAGATTGATATGATCATCATCACACTCTCCCTACACTTTTGAGATTTGTGTAGAACCTAAATAAATGTTATTTGGCATTTGCGTTGAGCATGAATATGATTTGATCATGTTTATTGCAATATTATTATTCATTTAAAGTCAAAGAATAATTGTTGTCCAATTTACATGAATAAAACCTTCAATGGTCATACACCCAATGAAAATAATTTGTTGGATCTTGATCGTAGTTATACACATATTCATAATATTGATGCCAAAAGATGCAAAGTTAATAATGATAGTGCAAGTTATTAGTGGCACTGCCGTTTGGGTCATATCGGTGTAAAGCGCATGAAGAAACTCCATAAAGATGGATTTTTGGAATCACTTGGTTATGAATCATTTGATGCTTGCGAACCGTGCCTTATGGGCAAGATGACTAAAACTTCGTTCTTCAGAACAATGGAACGAGCTATTGACTTGTTGGAAATAATACATACCGATGTATGCGATCCAATGAGTATTGATGCTCGTGGCGGGTATCGTTATTTTTTGACCTTCACAAGATGATTTGAGCAGATATGAGTATATCTACTTAATGAAGCACAAGTCTAAAACATTTGAAAAGTTCAAAGAATTTCAGAGTGAAGTGGAGAATCATCGTAACAAGAAAATAAAGTTTCTACGATCTGATCGTGGAGGAGAATATTTGAGTTACGAGATTGGCCTTCATATAAAACAATGTGGAATAGTTTCACAGCTCACGCCACATGGAACACCACAACGTAATGGTGTGTCCGAACGTCATAACCGCACTTTATTGGATATGGTGCGATCTATGATGTATCTTACCGATTTACCACTATCGTTTTGGGGTTATGCATTAGAGACAGTTGCATTCACTTTAAATAGGGCACCATCAAAATCCGGTTGAGACGACGCCTTATGAACTGTGGTTTGGCAAGAAACCAAAGTTGTCGTTTCTTAAAGTTTGGGGTTGCGATGCTTATGTGAAAAAGTTTTCACCTGATAACTCGAACCCAAATCGGAGAAGTGCGTATTCATAGAATACCCAAAGGTAACTATGAAGGAAATATGCCCTAGAGGCAATAATAAAGTTATTATTTATTTCCTTATTCCATGATAAATGTTTATTATTCATGCTAGAATTGTATTGACCGGAAACATAATACATGTGTGAATATATAGACAAACATAACGTCACTAGTATGCCTCTACTTGACTAGCTCATTAATCAAAGATGGTTATGTTTCCTAACCATAGACATGTGTTGTCATTTGATTAACGGGATCACATCATTAGGAGAATGATGTGATTGACATGACCCATTCCGTTAGCCTAGCACTTGATCGTTTAGTATGTTGCAATTGCTTTCTTCATGACTTATACATGTTCCTGTAACTATGAGATTATGCAACTCCCGTTTACCGGAGGAACACTTTGGGTGCTACCAAACGTCACAACGTAACTGGGTGATTATAAAGGAGTACTACAGGTGTCTCCAAAGGTACATGTTGGGTTGGCGTATTTCGAGATTAGGTTTTGTCACTCTGATTGTCAGAGAGGTATCTCTGGGCCCTCTCGGTAATGCACATCACTATAAGCCTTGCAAGCAATGTGACTAATGAGTTAGTTGCGGGATGATGCATTATGTAACGAGTAAAGAGACTTGCCGGTAACGAGATTGAACTAGGTATTGGATATCGACGATCGAATCTCGGGCAAGTAACATACCGATGACAAAGGGAACAACGTATGTTGCTATGCGGTTTGGCCGATAAAGATCTTCGTAGAATATGTAGGAGCCAATATGGGCATCCAGGTTCCGCTATTGGTTATTAACCGAGAATAGTTCTAGGTCATGTCTACATAGTTCTCGAACCCGTAGGGTCCGCACACTTAAGGTTTCGATGATAGTTTTATTATGACTTTATGAGTTTTGATGTACCGAAGGAGTTAGGAGTCCCGGATGAGATCGGGGACATGACGAGGAGTCTCGAAATGGTCAAGACGTAAAGATCGATATATTGGACGACTATATTCGGAGTTTGGAAAGGTTCCGAGTGATTCGGGTATTTTCGGGGGTACCGAGGAGTTACGGGAATACGAGGAAGAAGCAATGGGCCTCATGGGCCAAGTGGTGGAAGAGAGGAGGCAGGGCGCGCGGCCCCCCTAGCCCAAACCGAATTGGACTAGGGGGCCGGCCCCCCTTTCCTCCTTTTCCTCCCTCTCCTTCCTTCTCCTTCTCTTTCCCTTCCTTCCCCTCTCCTACTTGGACTAGGAAAGAGGGGGAATCCTACTTGGAGTAGGATTCTCCCTCTTGGGCGCGCCTCTTCCCCTTGGCCAGCCCCCTCCCCCTTGCTCCTTTATATACGGGGGCAGGGGGCACCCCATGACACACAAGTTTATCTACGGATCGTTCCTTAGCCGTGTGTGGTGCCCCCCTCCACCATATTCCACCTCGGTCATATCATCGCAGAGTTTAGGCGAAGCCCTGCGCCGGTAGAGCATTATCAACGTCACCACGCCGTCGTGCTGACGGAACTCATCCCCGACGCTTTGCTGGATCGGAGCCCGGGGATCGTCATCGAGCTGAACGTGTGCTGAACTCGGAGGTGTCGTACGTTCGGTACTTGGATCGGTCGGATCGTGAAGACGTATGACTACATCAACCGCGTTGTCATAACGCTTCCGCTTACGGTCTACGAGGGTACATGGACAACACTCTCCCCTCTCGTTGCTATGCCATCACCATGATCTTGCGTGTGCGTAGGAATTTTTTTGAAATTACTACGTTCCCCAATAGTGGTATCAGAGCCTGGTTTTATGCGTTGATGTTATTTGCACGAGTAGAACACGAGTGAGTTGTGGGCGATACAAGTCATACTGCTTACCAGCATGTCATACTTTGGTTCGGCGGTATTGTGAGATGAAGCGGCCCGGACCGACATTACGCGTACGCTTACGCGAGACTGGTTTCACCATTACGAGCACTCGTGCTTAAAGGTGGCTGGCGGGTGTCTGTCTCTCTCACTTTAGCTTAATCGAGTGTGGCTATGCCCGGTCCTTGCGAAGGTTAAAACAACACTAACTTGACGAACTATCGTTGTGGTTTTGATGCGTAGGTAAGAACGGTTCTTGCTCAGCCCGTAGCAGCCACGTAAAATTTGCAACAACAAAGTAGAGGACGTCTAACTTGTTTTTGCAGGGCATGTTGTGATGTGATATGGTCAAGACGTGATGCTATATTTTATTGTATGAGATGATCATGTTTTGTAACCGAAGTTATCGGCAACTGGCAGGAGCCATATGGTTGTCGCTTTATTGTATGAAATGCAAACGCCTTGTAATTGCTTTACTTTATCACTAAGCGGTAGCGATAGTCGTAGAAGCAATAGGTGGCGTAACGACAACGATGCTGGAGATCAAGGTGTCACGCCGGTGACGATGGTGATCACGACGGTGCTTCGAAGATGGAGATCACAAGCACAAGATGATGATGGCCATATCATATCACTTATATTGATAGCATGTGATGTTTATCCTTTATGCATCTTATCTTGCTTTGATTGACGGTAGCATTTTAAGATGATCTCTCACTAAATTATCAAGAAGTGTTCTCCTTGGGTATGCACCGTTGCGAAAGTTCTTCGTGCTGAGACACCACGTGATGATCGGGTGTGATAGGCTCTACGTTCAAATACAACGGGTGCAAAACAGTTGCACACGCGGAATACTCAGGTTAAACTTGACGAGCCTAGCATATACAGATATGGCCTCGGAACACGGAGACCGAAAGGTCGAACGTGAATCATATAGTAGATACGATCAACATAGTGATGTGCACCATTGAAACTACTCCATCTCGCGTGATGATCGGACATGGTTTAGTTGATTTGGATCACGTAATCACTTAGATGACTAGAGAGATGTTTGTCTAAGTGGGAGTTCTTTAGTAATATGATTAATTGAACTTAAATTTATCATGAAGTTAGTCCTGGTAGTATTTTGCAAATTATGTTGTAGATCAATAGCTTGCATTGTTGCTTTCATATGTTTATGTGTTCCTAGAGAAAATTGTGTTGAAAAATGTTAGTAGCAATGATGCGGATTGGATCCGTGATCTGAGGTTTATCCTCATTGCTGCACAGAAGAATTATGTCCTTAATGCACCGCTAGGTGACAGACCTATTGCAGGAGCAGATGCAGACGTTATGAACGTTTGGCTAGCTCAATATGATGACTACTTGATAGTTTTGTGCACCATGCTTTATGGCTTAGAATCGGGACTTCAAAAATGTTTTGAACGTCATGGACCATATGAGATGTTCCAGGAGTTGAAGTTAATATTTCAAGCAAATACTCGAGTTGAGAGATATGAAGTCTCCAACAAGTTCTGTAGCTAAAAGATGGAGGAGAATCGCCCAACTAGTGAGCATGTGCTCAGATTGTCTGGGTACTACAATCGCTTGAATCAAGTGGGAGTTAATCTTCCAGATAAGATAGTGATTGACAGAATTCTCTAGTCACCACCACCAAGTTAGTAGAACTTCGTGATGAACTATAATGCAAGGGATGACGAAAGCGATTCCCGAGCTCTTCGTGATGCTGAAATTGACGAAGGTAGAAATCAAAGAAAAACATCAAAGTGTTGATGGTGGACAAGATCACTAGTTTCAAGATAAAGGGCAAAGGGAAGAAGGGGAACTTCATGAAGAACAGCAAGCAAGTTGCTACTCAAGTGAAGAAACCCAAGTCTTGACCTAAGCCTAAGACTAAGTGATTACACTTCAAAGAAAATGGTCACTGGAAGCGGTAATGCCCTGAATATTTGGTGGATAAGAAGGATGGCAAAGTGAACAAGGGTATATTTGATATACAGGTTATTGTTGTGTGCCTTACTAGTGTTTATAGTAGCCCCTGAGTATTTGATACTTGTTCGGTTACTAAGATTAGTAACTCGAAACAAGAGTTACAGAATAAACAGAGACTAGTTGAAAGGGAAGTGACGATGAGTGTTGGAAGTAGTTCCAAGATTGATATGATCATCATCGCACACTCCCTATACTTTCGGGATTAGTGTTAAACCTAAATAAATGTTATTTGGCGTTTGCGTTGAGCATGAATATGATTTGATCATGTTTATTGCGATACGGTTATTCATTTGAAGTTTAAGAATAATTGTTATTCTGTTTACATGAATAAGACCTTCGATGGTTACACACCCAATAAAATAGTTTGTTGGATCTCGATCGTAGTGATACACATATTCATAATATTGATGCCAAAAGATGCAAAGTTAATAATGATAGTGCAACTTATTTGTGGCACTGCCGTTTGGGTCATATCGGTGTAAAGCGCATGAAGAAATTCCATAAAGATGGATTTTCGGAATCACTTGGTTATGAATCATTTGATGCTTGCGAACCGTGCCTTTTGGGCAAGATGACTAAAACTCCGTTCTCCGGAACAATGGAACGAGCTACTAACTTATTGGAAATAATACATACCGATGTATGCGATCCAATGAGTGTTGATGCTCATGGCAAGTATCGTTATTTTCTGACCTTCACAGATGATTATAAAAGCAGATATAGGTATATCTACTTGATGAAACATAAGTCTGAAATAGTTGAAAGGTTCAAAGAATTTCAGAGTGAAGTGGAGAATCATCGTAACAAGAAAATAAAGTTTCTACGATCTGATCGTGGAGGAGAATATTTGAGTTACGAGTTTGGCCTTCATATAAAACAATGTGAAATAGTTTCGCAACTTACGCCACTTGGAACACCACAGCTTAATGGTGTGTCTGAACGTCATAACAGTACTTTATTGGATATAGTGCAACCTATGATGCCTCTTACTGATTTACCACTATTGTTTTGGGGTTATGCATTAGAGACAGTTGCATTCACGTTAAAAGGGCACCATCTAAATCCGTTGAGACGACACCATATGAACTGTGGTTTAGCAAGAAACCCAAAGTTGTCGTTTCTTAAAGTTTGGGGCTATGATGCTTATGTGAAAAAGTTTCATCCTGATAAGCTCAAACCCAAATCGGAGAAGTGCGTCTTCATAGAATACCCAAAGGAAATTGTTGGGTACACCTTCTATCACAGATCTGAAGGCAAGATATTCGTTGCTAAGATGGATCCTTTCTAGAGAAGAAGTTTCTCTCGAAAGAAGTGAGTGGGAGGAAAGTAGAACTTGATGAGGTAATTGTACATTCTCCCTTATTGGAAAGTAGTTCATCACAGAAATCAGTTCCAGTGATTCCTACACCAATTAGTGAGGAAGTTAATGATGATGATCATGAAACTTCAGATCAAGTTGCTAACAAACCTCGTAGGTCTTCCAGAGTAAGATCCGCACCAGAGTGGTACGGTAATCGTGTTCTGGAAGTCATGTTACTAGACCATGATAAATCTACGAACTATGAGGAAGCGATGATGAGCCCAGATTCCGTGAAATGGCTTGAGGCCATGAAATCTGAGATGGGATCCATGTATGAGAACAAAGTGTGGACTTTCGTGGAGTTGCCCGATGATCGGCAAGCCATATTGTATAAATGGATCTTCAAGAGGAAGACATGTGCTGATAGTAGTATTACTATCTAAAAAGCTCGACTTGTCGCAAAAAGGTTTTTCAACAAGTTCAAGGTGTTGACTACAATGAGATTTTCTCAAATGTAACGATGCTTAAGTCTGTCTGAATCATGTTAGTAATTGCCACATTTTATGAAATCTGGCAAATGGATGTCAAAACTGCATTCCTTAATGGTTTTCTTAAAGGAGAGTTGTATATGATACAACCAGAAGGTTTTGTCGATCCGAAAGGTGCTAACAAAATGTGCAAGCTCCAGCAATCCATCAATGGACTGGTGCAAGCATCTCGGAGTTGGAATATACGCTTTGATGTGTTGATCAAAGCATATGGTTTTATACAGACTTTTGGAAAGGCATGTATTTACAAGAAAGTGAGTGGGAGCTCTGTAGCATTTCTAATATTATATGTGGATGACATATTGTTGATTGGAAATGATATAGAAATTCTGGATAGCATGAAAGGATACTTGAATAAGAGTTTTTCAAAGAAAGACCTCGGTGAAGCTGCTTACACATTGAGCATCAAGATCTATATTGATAGATCAAAACGCTTGATAAGATTTTTCAATGAGTACATACCTTGATAAATTTTTGAAATAGTTCAAAATGGAACAGTCAAAGAAGGAGTTCTTGCCTGTGTTGCAAGGTGTGAAGTTGAGTAAGACTCAAGACCCGACCATGGCAAAAAAATAGAAAGAGAATGAAAAGTTATTACCTATGCCTCAGTCATAGGTTCTATAAAGCATGATATGCTGTGAACGAGACATATTGTATACCTTGCTCTGAGTTTTGCAAAGGAATACAATTTTTATCTAAGAGTAGATCACCGGACATTGGTCAAAATTATCCTTAGTGGAATAAGGATATATTTCTCGATTATGGAGGTGACAAAAAGGTCCGTCGTAAAGGGTTACGTCGATGTAAATTTTGGCACTGGTCCAGATGACTTTAAGTCTTAATCTGGATACATATTGAAAGTGGGAGCAATTAGCTAGAGTAGCTCCGTGCAGAGCATTGTAGACATAGAATATTTGCAAAATACATATGGCTCTGAATGTGACAGACCCGTTGACTAACCTTCTCTCACGAGCAAAATATGATCACACCTTAGTACTCTTTGGGTGTTAATCACATAGCAATGTGAACTAGATTATTGACTCTAGTAAACCCTTTGGGTGTTGGTCACATGACGATGAGAACTATGGGTGTTAATCATATACAGATATGAATATTGGTGTTAAATCACATGGCGATGTGAACTAGATTATTGACTCTAGTGCAAGTGGGAGACTGACGGAAATATGCCCTAGAGGCAATAATAAAGTTATTATTTATTTCCTTATTTCATGATAAATGTTTATTATTCATGCTAGAATTGTATTAACCGGAAACATAATACATGTGTGAATATATAGACAAACATAACGTCACTAGTATGCCTCTACTTGACTAGCTCATTAATCAAAGATGGTTATGTTTCCTAACCATAGACATGTGTTGTCATTTGATTAACGGGGTCACATCATTAGGAGAATGATGTGATTGACATGACCCATTCCGTTAGCCTAGCACTTGATCGTTTAGTATGTTGCTATTGCTTTCTTCATGACTTATACATGTTCATGTAACTATGAGATTATGCAACTCCCGTTTACCGGAGTAACACTTTGGGTGCTACCAAACGTCACAATGTAACTGGGTGATTATAAAGGAGTACTACAGGTGTCTCCAAAGGTACATGTTGGGTTGGCGTATTTCGAGATTAGGTTTTGTCACTCCGATTGTCGGAGAGGTATCTCTGGGCCCTCTCGGTAATGCACATCACTATAAGCCTTGCAAGCAATGTGACTAATGAGTTAATTGTGGGATGATGCATTATGTAACGAGTAAAGAGACTTGCCAGTAACGAGATTGAACTAGGTATTGGATACCGACGATCGAATCTCGGGCAAGTAACATACCGATAACAAAGGGAACAACATATGTTGTTATGCGGTTTGACCGATAAAGATCTTCGTAGAATATGTAGGAGCCAATATGGGCATCCAGGTTCCGCTATTGGTTATTGACCGAGAATAGTTCTAGGTCATGTCTACATAGTTCTCGAACCCGTAGGGTCCGCACGCTTAAGGTTTCGATGACAGTTTTATTATGAGTTTATGAGTTTTGATGTACCGAAGGAGTTCGGAGTCCCAGATGAGATCGGGGACATGACGAGGAGTCTTGAAATGGTCGAGACGTAAAGATCGATATATTGGACGACTATATTCGGAGTTTGTAAAGGTTCCGAGTGATTCGGGTATTTTCGGGGGTACCGGGGAGTTACGGGAATACGAGGAAGAAGCAACGGGCCTCATGGGCCAAGTGGTGGAAGAGAGGAGGCAGGGCACGCGCCCCCCCTAGCCCAAACCGAATTGGACTAGGGGGCCGGCCCCCCTTTCCTCCTTTTCCTCCCTCTCCTTCCTTCTCCTTCTCCTTCCCTTCCTCCCCCTCTCCTACTTGGACTAGGAAAGAGGAGGAATCCTACTTGGAGTAGGATTCTCCCCCTTGGGCGCGCCTCCTCCCCTTGGCCGGCCCCCTCCCCCTTGCTCCTTTATATACGAGGGCAGGGGGGCACCCCATGACACACAAGTTGATCTACGGATCGTTCCTTAGCCGTGTGCGGTGCCCCCCTCCACCATATTCCACCTCGGTCATATCGTCGCGGAGTTTAGGCGAAGCCCTGCGCCGGTAGAGCATCATCATCGTCACCACGCCATCGTGCTGACGGAACTCATCCCCGACACTTTGCTGGATCGGAGCCCGGGGATCGTCATCGAGCTGAACGTGTGCTGAACTCGGAGGTGCCGTACATTCGGTACTTGGATCGATCGGATCGTGAAGACGTACGACTACATCAACCGCGTTGTCATAATGCTTCCGCTTACGGTCTACGAGGGTACGTGGACAACACTCTCCCCTCTCGTTGATATGCCATCACCATGATCTTGCGTGTGCGTAGGATTTTTTTTGAAATTACTACGTTCCCCAACAAACTATTGGGTACACCTTCTATCACAGATCCGAAGGCAAGTTATTCGTTGCTAAGATGGATCCTTTCTAGAGAAGGAGTTTCTCTCGAAAGAAGTGAGTGGGAGGAAAGTAGAACTTGATGAGGTAATTGTACCTTCTCTGTAACACCCCCAGTGTCATGCTACAGTAATCCCTTTTAATGATGCCATGTCATCATGTTACTGTTGCTCATCTTCACTTGATCCAAATCACAATTCAAATTCAAATCCAATCTAAAGTCAAAAATTCATATTTGTCAGACATGAAATCTAAAATGTTCATCTTGTGCCAAATAATCCATAACTAATATTGGTAGTGAACCAACATTTTTGCAAATGTCTAAGTGCCCTAAACCACTTTAAAACAGTGGCTAAAACTATAGTTTAAATGCCTTTTTAAATTACGAAGGTTGCAACTATTTCAAAAGCCTCACAATCTTTTTTGTGGCAGTGCCCAATAATTCTTTGAAATTGTTTTGTCCAGTGGCATATTTTTGCAAAGTCATTGTGGCTAAAAAAAAGGCAAAAGCTACTGAAAAAAAGGAGAAAAGGAAAAGCAGAGGAGAGAGAGAGAAAGCCCCCTGCCTCACCTGGGCTTCGGCCCACCCAGCCAGCCGACCCAGCTAGGCCGGCCCACTCCCCCTCCTGGCCATCCATCTCCTCTCTGTTCACGCGACCGAGCCACCCCATATCGTTCCCACCAGACCCAGCGCGGCGCCCCGCGCTACCACGTCGCCGGCGAGGGGATAAGGGCAGCCCTTGATGCCTCGGGCTCCCTCCCCGCTGGCCCACTCCATGCTACTCTCCCTCTCCGCCTCTCCCTCTCCCAACCAGATCCCCTTCTTCGCTTCGCCCGAACGCCCACCATCGCCGTCCACCTTGCTCCGACATGACCACCGGCCACCACGCACGTCTCTGCCATGACGCAGCTCCTTGCCGTCGTCCTCTACGCACCCTGGTGCCATTCACAAGAGCTCGGAGGCGCTGGAGTACCGTCACGCCGTCGTCTTCCTCCTCGGGTCGCCGGAGCTCCACCGATGCCGTTCGTCTGCCCCAGGCCTCCCCCGAGCCCGCTCTGCTCCTCTACAGGCGCCCTGTGAGCACTTACCTCTCCTCCCCTTGCTCCCCCGCTATTTCCCGTGCCCGTATGCCATCGTTGCCGCCGTGGCCGAGCCCATCGCCGCTGTCGAGCCACGCCGTCTCAGCCACCACCGGTCGAGCTCGCTTTTGAGCACGGCTTCATGCCCCTAGCACTTCCAGGAGGCCTCCCAACCGTCCGCGCCTCCTCCCGTGCCTCCCCGTACCCTCTAGCCTCGTCTCCAACCGCGCCCGAACGCCGGCGTCTGCCCCGCCTCTCGCCGTCAACGTTCCAGACCGTTACGGGCCGCGCCGCCACCGTAGCTGGATGCGGCGTCGAATTCCCATTTGAACGCGACCAGCTGCGGCCGATTTGGCGCCCCGTAGGTTTTCCTAACGCGCTCCCGAACACCGTGGCTGCCTCCGCTCGCCGCCGGCGATGCTCCGGTCGTCCCCGACGCCGGTCGTCGTCACCATCGTGTGCGCGGCACCGAGCCGCGCCCTTAGGTCCAAGCCGCAGGTCCAAAGGCCCCCTGTAGCGCGGCCCCAGCCAACTCCGGCGAGGCGTCGCCGTTGCCTTGGTCGTCGGAGCTCTCTCTTCGGCGCCGACGCCGACGTAGCATAGTGGGCCCCGCCCCCGAGTCACTGACCAGTGGGCCCTGGTGGCCCAGTTGACTGGCTTGACCCAGTCAACTGCTAGCTGGGCTGCCCAGTGAGACTAACATGTGGGCCCCACTTGTTTAAAACATTTTCTAAATAAATAAAACTGCTAGTTAAAATCTGTTATTTAATTAGTAGTTAGTTAGTCACTGACACTTGGGGCCCACCCCTCTAACCAGTCTGTTAGATTAGTTCAACCCACTGTTTTACCCAGAGAGGCTGACAGGTGGGCCCCACCTGTCAGTTTGACCAGGCAGCAAGTCAGCCGAATGCTGACGCATTGCTGACGTCATGCTGACGTCATCTTCCATTTCTGTTAATTTGAATAATTCCAGAAAATACTTTAATCTTTAAAAATTCATAGAAATTAAACCGTAACTCGGATGAAAATGTTTTCTACATGAAAGTTGCTCAGAAAAATCCAACGAATTCGAATGCGCGGTCCGTTCATCTGTCACATGCCGCTAGCATGCTGAACATGGAACTTTCCCCTCTCTTTCATCTGTCAGGAAAATGCTTAACACTAGGAAACCCCCTCCGGATGTTTTCCCTCTCCGTCTGCAACATGTAGTACCGCGTTAGATACCCCTAACACCGCATTTTACCATGTTATGCTTGATGATGCTATGTTTGCTTTATATTTACTATTTCTTCCCCCTCTTATCTCCGGTAGACCCCGAGATCGATGCCGCCCCTGTGATCGACTACGTCGACAACGACCCCTCCTTGCCAGAGCAACCAGGCAAGCCCCCCCTTTGATCATCCCGATATCGCCCATTCCATCTCTCATGCTTGCATTAGATTTTGCTACTATTATTGTTTGCTCTTATTCTGATGCATAGCCTGCTTTTGTATCTGCTGTTGTACCTTACCTGCTTATCCTAAACTGCTTAGTATAGGTTGGTTAGAGACCCATCAGTGACCCCCCCACTTGACTCGACTGCCCCACTGGATTATCAGAAGACCCGATCAACGGGATCGAAGACCAGGACCCGACACCTCACGTCACATCACACCCCTTCATTGCTCGACTCTGCAGTGTTACTATTGAGTGCCGAGGGTGAGACCTCTACAGCACTTCTGATGTTAACCCTGTAGTGTAGCTATTCGGTCGTGGTCATCGAGGGTGATTCCGCCTTAACCACTTCCGATACGACTCTGTCATGCAACCCCTCAAGTGTGAACCTCGGGGGTGATTCCTCTTATGTTCACCTTGATGATTACATTGAGTGGAATTCACCGGGGGTGATTCCTCGGGTTTTCCCCTTGATGTTTAGACACACAGTTACTATGATTACTATGACTTTACACTGAACCATGTTACTAAAGACGGGTCGACCCTGAGGGGTACCCGCGCGAGCATAATTGCGAGTGATGAGGAGTCGGGTTGACCTGGAAGGTGCCCGTGAGATAATTACGAGGCGTGGCCGGGCATTCTTAGCCCTTGCTGCAAGTCCTCGAGATGGGGCAACGGGGTCACATCTTTCGTGAGTCTCTACTTGTTACCGCACGTTCCTAATCCACTTCGATTTGGATATTTGATCCGAGGGGCCTCTGGCCTGATAGCACTAACCATCACATGGGCATAGTATGGGTGTTCTGCATCGTATACATCAGCCGAAGCTTAGTAGACATCAGCGACTGAGCGGCGCGCGCCGGGTTGGACTGCGTAAGCGCCTGCCTTGTTGAAGGAGGTAGCTAGGTCTGCTCAACGGCCGCGTACGCAACGTGCAGGAGTTCCCGGGGAGATGGCCCATGACCCCTGGGGGCATAGGTTTAGTCTGGCGTGCTGGCCTCTCTATTAAGCCTAGGTCGGGTTGCGGCGTATTGTTTGGCCGAGGCCGGGCATGACCCAGGAAAGTGTGTCCGGCCGGAGTTAACCGAGCATGGTGGGTAAGTTGGTGCACCCCTGCAGGGAAGAAAACATCTATCGATAGCCTGTCCTATGGTAACGGACACTTGGAGTTGTATCCCGATCGATACAACTAGAACTGGATACTTGTGATGAGAATTGGATGGTGATGAGAATTGAATTGTGATGATAATTGGATAGTATGGCTCTGGGATTTCTTTCTCGCAGGGAGTCGAGAAAGGATCTCTGGCCAAGGTTGATAACACTACTAGTACTTTACTTTATGCTACTCTACTCCCTCCTGTTTGCTGCAAGATGGTGGTTTCCAGAAGATGCTAGTCTTCGATAGGACTAGGCCTTCTCTCTATTCTGGCATTTCTGCAGCCCAGTCCACATATACAACCTTCCTTTGATAATGTTGCATATGTAGTGTAGATCCTTGCTTGCGAGTACTTTGGATGAGTACTCACGGTTGCTTTGCTCCCCCTTCCCCCTCTTTCTTCTTTCTGGTTGTTGCAACAAGATGGTGGAGTCCAGGAGCCAGATGCCACCTTTGACGACTGCTGCTACCCAGAGGGTGCCCACTACCACGTGACGGACGCCGACGACCAGGAGTAGTTAGGAGGCTCCCAGGCAGGAGGCCTTGCCTTTTCGACCGATGTTGTTTTTGTGCTAGCCTTCTTAAGGCAAACTTGTCTAACTTATGTCTGTTCTCAGATATTGTTGCTTCCGCTGACTCTTGTGTATTCGAGCCCTCGAGGCCCATGGCTTGTAATATAAAGCTTGTATTATTTTATTTGTGTCTAGAGTTGTGTTGTGATATCTTCCCGTGAGTCATTGATCTTGATCGTACACCTTTGCGTGTATGATTAGTGTACGATTGAATCGAGGGCGTCACATTCTCCCTTATTGGAAAGTAGTTCATCACAGAAATCAGTTCCAGTGATTCCTACACCAATTAGTGAGGAAGTTAATGATGATGATCATGAAACTTCAGATCAAGTTGCTACCAAACCTCGTAGGTCTTCCAGAGTAAGATCCACACCAGAGTGGTACGGTAATCGTGTTTTGGAAGTCATGTTACTAGACCATGATGAACCTACGAACTATGAGGAAGCGATGATGAGCCCAGATTCCACGAAATGGCTTGAGGCCATAAAATCTGAGATATGATCCATGTATGAGAACAAAGTATGGACTTTGGTGGACTTGCCCGATGATCGGCAAGCCATAGAAAATAAATGGATCTTCAAGAGGAAGACGGACGTTGATAGTAGTGTTACTATCTACAAAGCTCGAATTGTCGCAAAAGGTTTTCGACAAGTTCAAGGTGTTGAATACAATGAGATTTACTCACTCGTATCGATGCTTAAGTCTGTCTGAATCATGTTAGCAATTGCCACATTTTATGAAATCTGGCAAAAGGATGTCAAAACTGCATTCCTTAATGAATTTATTAAATAAGAGTTGTATATGATGCAACCAGAAGGTTTTGTCAATCCTAAAGGTGCTAACAAAGTGTGCAAGCTCCAACGATCCATTTATGGACTGGTGCAAGCCTCTCGGAGTTGGAATATACGCTTTGATGAGTTGATCAAAGCATATGGTTTTATACAGACTTTTTGAGAAGCCTGTATTTACAAGAAAGTGAGTGGGAGCTCTGTAGCATTTCTAATATTATATGTGGATGACATATTGTTGATTGGAAATGATATAGAAATTCTGGATTTTCAAAGAAAGACCCCGGTGAAGCTGCTTACATATTGAGCATCAAGATCTATAGAGATAGATCAAGACGCTTGATAAGTTTTTCAATGAATACATACCTTGACAAGATTTTGAAGTAGTTCAAAATGGAACAGTCAAAGAAAGAGTTCTTGCCTGTGTTACAAGGTGTGAGATTGAGTAAGACTCAAAACCCGACCACGGCAGAAGATAGAAAGAGAATGAAAGTCATTCCCTATGCATCAGCCATAGGTTCTATAAAGTATGCCATGCTGTGTACCAGATCTATTGCATACCCTACCACTAAGCTTGGCAAGGGAGTGAAATAGTGATCTAGGAGTAGATCAATGGACAACAGTCAAAATTATCCTTAGTGGAATAAGGATATGTTTCTTGATTATGGAAGTGATAAAAGGTTCATCGTAAAGGGTTACGTCGATGCAAGTTTTGACACTAATCTAGATGACTCTAAGTCTTGGTCTAGATACATATTGAAAGTGGGAGCAATTAGCTAGAGTAGCTCCGTGCAGAGCATTGTAGACATAGAAATTTGCAAAATACTTACGGATCTGAATGTGACAGACCCGTTGACTAAAATTATCTCACAAGCAAAACATGATCACACCTTAGTACTCTTTGGATGTTAATCACATAGCGATGTGAACTAGATTACTGACTCTAGTAAACCCTTTGGGTGTTGGTCACATGTCGATGTGAACTATGGGTGTTAACCACATAAAGATGTGAACTATTGATGTTAAATCACATGGCGATGTGAACTAGATTATTGACTCTAGTGCAAGTGGGAGACTGAAGGAAATATGTCCTAGAGGCAATAATAAAGTTATTATTTATTTCCTTATATCATGATAAATGTTTATTATTCATTCTAGAATTGTATTAACCGAAAACATAATACATGTGTGAATACATAGACAAACAGAGTGTCACTAGTATGCCTCTACTTGACTAGCTCGTTAATTGAAGATGGTTATGTTTCCTAACCATAGACATGAGTTGTCATTTGATTAACGGGATCACATCATTAGGATAATTATGTGATTGACTTGACCCATTCCGTTAGCTTAGCACTTGATCGTTTAAGTATTCTGCTATTGCTTTCTTCATGACTTATACATGTTCCTATGACTATGAGATTATGCAACTCCCGTTTACCGGAGGAACACTTTGTGTGCTACCAAACGTCACAATGTAACTGGGTGATTATAAAGGTGCTCTACAGGTGTCTCCGAAGGTACTTGTTGGGTTGGCGTATTTCGAGATTAGGATTTGTCACTCCGATTGTCAGAGAGGTATCTCTGGGCCCTCTCGGTAATACACATCACTTAAGCCTTGCAAGCATTACAACTAATGAGTTAGTTGTGAGATGATGTATTACGGAACGAGTAAAGAGACTTGCTGGTAACGAGATTGAACTAGGTATTGAGATACCGACGATCGAATCTCGGGCAAGTAACATACCGATGACAAAGGGAACAAACGTATGTTGTTATGCGTCTGACCGATAAAGATCTTCCTAGAATATGTAGGAGCCAATATGGGCATCCAGGTCCCGCTATTGGTTATTGACAAGAGAAGTGTCTCGGTCATCTCTACATAGTTCTCGAACCCGTAGGGTCCGCACGCTTAACGTTTGTTGATGATATAGTACTATGAGTTATGTATGTTGGTGACCGAATGTTGTTCGGAGTTTTGGATGAGATCACGAATATGACGAGGAACTCCGGAATGTTCCGGAAGTAAAGATTGATATGTGGATAGTAGTGTTTGATCTCCGGAAAGGTTCTAGAATCCATCAGAAGGGGTTCCGGATGTTTCCCGAAATGTTTGGGCACGAGAACACTTTATCTGGGCCAAAGGGGAAAGCCCATGAGGTTTTTGGAAAGCGCAAAAGGAAGTTTTGCGGAGTCCAGGGGCCAGACGCCGGGAACCCTGGCGTCTGGGTCCAGACGCCGGGAACCTGGCGTCTGGGTCCAGACGCCGGGAACCCTGGCGTCTGGCCCTGGAGTCCGAGAAGGACTCTTGCCTTTCGGGTGAAACCGACTTTGTGGAGGCTTTTACTCCAAGTTTCGACCCCAGGGCTCAACATATAAATAGAGGGGCAGGGCTAGCACCAAAGACACATCAAGAAACACCAAGCCGTGTGCCGGCAACCCCGTCCCCTCTAGTTTATCCTCCGTCATAGTTTCCGTAGTGCTTAGGCGAAGCCCTGTGGAGATTGTTCTTCACCAACACCGTCACCACACCGTCGTGCTGCCGGAACTCATCTACTACTTCGCCCGTCTTGCTGGATCGAGAAGGCGAGGACGTCATCAAGCTGAACGTGTGCAGAACTCGGAGGTGTCGTGCGTTCGATACTTGGATCGGTCGGATCGTGAAGACGTACGACTACATCAACCGCGTTGATAAACGCTTCCGCTTAGCGATCTTCAAGGGTATGAAGATACACTCCCCCTCTCGTTGCTATGCATCACCATGATCTTGCGTGTGCGTAGTTTTTTTTTTGAAATTACTACGTTCCCCAACAGCCAGCGGCTCTAAGAGGCACATCACCCCCGAGGCTGCCTGGATGGCTAAGTAGGGCTACAAGTGGACCGATTCTGAGGAGGAGTACATTCCTACCGCGGAGTCTGACGACGAGGAGTCATTTTTCGCCTGAGCTACCACCTTTGGTGTAGGTGCCCTCTCTGCCTTTTTGGTGTCTCGCTGCCAAAGGGGGAGAGAGTGTAGGATTTGCGTGTGCGTGTCGTGTGTGCTTTGCCGTTTGCTTTGCTTTCCGTCTGTTGAACTTGTTTGCTTTGGTTTGGTTGTGCTCGTGAGACTAAGTTTATCATATGGTATAAGACATATGCACTCTATCATACCTTATTACCTTATTGAGCTTATGCTATATCGTGCTATTTATGTTATGCTCATATTTACTATCTTGTTTAGTGTTAGCCTTATCTTTGCAAGATATGCTTTGTCTCTAAAATATAGGGGGAGTGGTGATCCTAGTGTTCGTGCCGTGCAGTCGAAAGCACCTTACTCTCTAGCACGAATCTAGGGGGAGCTCGTCTATATTCTAGAGATGTGGGGTTTGCTTGTGCTATATTCTTTCCCTTTGTGCAAATCCCGTATTGTCATCAATCCACCAAAAAGGGGGAGATTGTAAGGGCATCCTTGTCCCTTAGTAGTTTTGGTGATTGATGACAATGCTTTTGCGGACTAATCGTGTGCATTGAGCTTTTCAGATATATCATGACTAAACACAAGACGATTTGTTGCCCCTCGAAGATTATTGAAGACACTGTTTCTCTACGGTTCTTTTCGGTGGAGTTGAGTCGTAGGAAAGTCGTACTATTAAGAGGGGGTCCACTTTGAAAAGGTTTAGGTGGAATCTCACGTACACGTCCCTTTTGTACCACCTTTCCTTTGGCTCTTTGGAGTTCTCCTCCATCTCACCTTGTCTCTGCGAAATGAAGGACTCCGAGTTGCTATTCTCAGGCTGGTGGTAGTACTGCTCCTCTGAGCGGTACTACCGCAGGAGCCAGCGATAGTACCGGGCTCCGGTACGGTAGTACCGCGGGCTTCCACGGTAGTACCGCTCCTCCTAAGCGGTAGTACCGTGAGGTCTGGCCTGGCACCGCTGCTCAAGCGGTAGTAGGGGCGGATGTAATTTTTTACATCCGCGCCCTACACGGTAGTACCGTGCTGCGGCGCGGTAGTACCGTGTCGCCTGGCCAAGTGCAGCAGCAGGAGCGGAGGTAGGGGCGGATGTAATTTTTTACATCCGCACCCTTCACGGTAGTACCGCACCCCTGGTCGCGGTAGTACCATGTCGGATTTTCGCACCGATAAAATCTCAGCGGAGGTAGACACGGATGTAATTTTTTACATCTGTGCGTAACGTGCCCGGACTGTGGCTGCCCTGCGGTAGTATCGCACAGGGTCGCGGTAGTACCACGCCCTGTCTGTGCTCATCTGTTCATGTCCAGGCTCTGCCGCGCCCACAGCAGTACCGCGGTCCGTCGCGGTAGTACCGCAGGCCCGTGCGGTAGTACCGCTCCTGTGGTGGGTAAAGGTTGGATTTGTTCCCCCACTATATAAGGGGTCTTCTTCTCCAAGAAGACTTACCTCTTCCATCCCTAAGCTCCATTGTTGCTCCAAGCTCCATTTTTGCCTGATCTCTCTCCCTAGCCAATCAAACTTGTTGATTTGCTCGGGATTGGTTGAGAAGGCCCCGGTCTACACTTCCACCAAGAGAAATTTGATTCCCCCAGTAATCCCTAGCGGATCTTGTTACTCTTGGGTGTTTGAGCACCCTAGACGGTTGAGGTCACCTCGGAGCCATAGTCCATTGTGGTGAAGCTTCATGGTGTCGTTGGGAGCCTCCAATTAAGTTGTGGAGATTGCCCCAACCTTGTTTGTAAAGGTTCGGTCGCCGCCTTCAAGGGTACCAATAGTGGAATCACGACATCTCGCATTGTGTGAGGGCGTGAGGAGAATACGGTGGCCCTAGTGGCTTCTTGGGGAGCATTGTGCCTCCACACCGCTCTAACGGAGACGTACTTCCCCTCAAAAGGAAGGAACTTCGTAACACATCCTCGTCTCCACCGGCTCCACTCTTGGTTATCTCGCGTCTTTACTTTTGCAAGCTTACTTGTGTTATACCTCTTGCTTGCTTGTTGTTGTTGCATCATATAGGTTGTTCACCTAGTTGCATATCTAGACAACCTACTTTGATGCAAAGTTTAATTTGGTAAAAAAAGCTAAAAATTGTTAGTTGCCTATTCACCCCCCCTCTAGTCAACTATATTGATCCTTTCACCGGTCTTCATTCGTCCACGTTTATGTGTCTGCAAGTTGGATCCTTTCGATCTATGCTTCTCTTTATTGGCAACGGTTGTTGTTCTGGTGTGCTGGTCCTGTGCGGTCTTAGCACGATGACTTTCTGACTGTTGATACATCTCCAACGTATCTATAATTTTTGATTGCTTCATGCTGTTATATTATCATTCTTGGATGTTTTACAATCATTTTATATATTTTTTGGTCCTAACCTATTGACATAGTGCCCATTGCCAGTTGTTGTATTTTGTTTGTGTTTTACATCGCAAGAAATCAATACCAAACGGAGTCCAAATGCAGCGAAACATTTTGTGGTTTTTTCTAGACCAGAAGGCACAGTTGTTGGGCCGAAGAAGTACCAGAGGGGGTGCCCCGAGGGGGGGCACAACCTACCAGAGCGCGCCTGGGGGCCCAGGCGCGCCCAGGTGGGTTATGCCCACCTCGATGGACTCCCGCACCGCCTCTTTGCTCTATAAATACCCCAATATTCCAGAAACTCCAGGGGAGTCGACGAAAATCAATTCCAGCCACCGCAAGTTCCAGAAACACCAGATCCAATCTAGACACCATCACGAAGGGGTTCAGCATGTCCATTGGTGCCTCTCCGATGATGCGTGAGTAGTTCTTTGTAGACCTACGGGTCCGTAGTTAGTAGCTAGATGGCTTTCTCTCTCTCTTGATTCTTAATACAACGGTCTCTTGGAGATTCATATGATGTAAGTCTTTTTGCGGTGTGTTTGTTGGGATCCAATGAACTTTGAGTTTATGATCAGATCTATGTTTTTATCCATGAAAGTTATTTGAGTCTTCTTTAATCTCTTATATGCATGATTGATTATAGCCTCGTATTTCTTCCCCGATATTTGGGTTTTATTTGGCCAACTTGATCTATTTATCTTGCAATGGGAAGAGGTGCATTGTGATGGGTTCGATCTTACGGTGCTTGATCCCAGTGACAGAAGGGGAAACGACACATATGTATCGTTGCTATTAAGGATAACAAGATGGGGTCTATTTCTACATAAATAGATCTTGTCTACATCATGTCATCGTTCTTGTTGCATTACTCCGTTTTTCCATAAACTTAATACACTAGATGCATGCTGGATAGCGGTCGATGTGTGGAGTAATAGTAGTAGATGCAGGCAGGAGCCGGTCTACTAATCTTGGACGTGATGACTATATAATGATCATTGCATGGATATCGTCATGATTATTTAAAGTTCTATCAATTACCCAACAACAATTGTTTTTCCACCGTTTGTTATTTTTCTCGAGAGAAGCCACTAGTGAAACCTACGGCCCACATGTCTCCTCTTTATTATATTTGACTTTGCGATCTATTTTTATTTTGCTTTTATTTTCAGATCTATTAAACCAAAAATACAAAAATACTTTGTTGCACTTTATTTCATTTGTGATCTATTTACCCAATCTATTACAACTTTATCCCGCCCCCTTCCAATTTTTGGCACCGTTACCCAAAAGGGATTGACAACCCCTTTAACACGCCGGGTTGCGATTATTTGTTATTTGTGTGCAGAAGCTGTTTATGTTATGTTGCGTGGTTCTTCTACTGGTTCGATAACCTTGGTCTCCTCACTGAAGGGAAATACCTACCATTGATGTGCTGCATCATCCCTTTCTGTTTGAGGAAATAGCAACGGAGTTCAAGCAAACATCAACTGTCTACTACAACAATGTTTGTCTGACTCCGACCGCGCGGGGGGGGGGGGGGGGGGATGATGGCGGCACGCCTTCGGCTCGCTCCAGTGCTTATAGTCATCACTAGGTGGTCTATGGATCTGGATGCAAATTTTACTTCTCGTGTTTTTTGTACTATCTTGACAGTTGATGAATAGATTGAAAGTTTTCTCGCAAAAACAGCAACAACACATTTCAAATAAGCTGCTGTTTCATAAGTTCTTCAAAACCATTTAAGTAACACAGACTCGAATTCAAGCGAAACAAGTGGATGTGTGCTTCAAATCAAATTCATATTCATACGAGATCTTGTTGGAGCGCTGTGCACAGTACAGATTTACAGAAAAGCCCCAAACGGGCCAAACCCTCTTCACCCTCCCACACGCACCACCATGCGGCCTACGCCGCCTCCCCCCATCGCCGTGATTCCATGACCGCCGCCGCGCCGTCTCCTCCTCTGAAGCTAACCTCCGCCACCGCCTTCTCCGATGCCTCCCCATCTCCTTCTACACAGCCTCCTCCAGCTCAGGGTCCCACCTCGCCACCCCCTCCTCCGCCTCCTCCACTCCTACAACCCCATTGACCGACCGCCGCCGCTGGACCAGCCCCTGCACGATGCTGAGCTTTGGATCGCCAAGGCGCTCGCGACTGCTGCCTTACTCCTGCCACACTACCTCCCGGCATTCCGCCGCCTCGCGCCCTCCCAGGTCGCCGCCGCCGCCGCGCTCCGCCACGCGCCGTGCGCCTCCTCGACGCTCCACCTCTTCTCTGCGCTGCATTCCCCCCACTCCCAGCTCGCCATCCCCCCGTCCGCTCATTCCTACCGCTACGTCATCTCGTTGATGTGCCAGTCCGGCCGCCACACTGATGCCCTCCAACTGTTCGACCAAATGACGGACCAGTCTGGTTACTTTCCCAATGCTCGTTTTCTCTCGTTCCTGTCCGGTTCCTGCGCCACCGCAGGCCTTCTTGATGCCGCTGCAGCATTGCTCTCAAAGGCATCCCAATTTGGTTGTTCCATTGAAGCGTATGCATATAACAAGCTCCTGGGTTTGTTCATTGGCCGTGGCCGGGTGCAGGACGCTGTGGCGTTGTTTGAGGGGTGGATCCAGGGGAGAGTATATTCTCCCGACGTGTGGAGCTTCAATGTCGTCATCAAGGGGGTTTGCAAGGTGGGGGATGTTCAAAAGGCGCTCGAGTTGGTCGAAAGAATGGATGAGTTTTGTTGCTTGCCAGATACTGTCACACATAATATTCTTGTGAATGGGCTATGCAGGGCAAAGGAGGTGAGTAAGGGTCGTGAGGTGTTGAGGAGGCTTCAGAGAGATGGTGTTTGCAAGCCCAATGTAGTGACATACACCTCAGTAATCTCAGGTTACTGTAAGGCTGGCAGGATGGAGGATGCAATGGCAGTATACGGTGACATGGTTGCGTGTGGGACATCACCCAATGTTGTCACATACAATGTGCTAATCAATGGATATGGCAAGGCTGGGAATATGGGGTCTGCGGTGGCAGTGTATCAGCAAATGATACTTCGTCGCTGCCTTCCTGATGTTGTGACATTTAGCTCATTGATTGATGGATATTGTCGGTGCGGACAGCTTGATGATGCGATGAAGATTTGGACTGAGATGTCTCAGTATCATATTCAACCAAATGCACACACGTTCTGTATCATAATACACACATTTTGTAAGCAGAACAGATCAGGGGAAGCACTTCATTTTTTGAAAAAAATGAACATGAGAACAGACATTGCACCACAAGCGTTTATATATAACCCTGTGATTGATGTACTGTGCAAGGGTGGAAAGGTGGACGAAGCAAACATGATTCTAATGGAGATGGAAGAGAAAGGATGTCATCCCGACAAGTATACATATACTATTTTGATAATTGGGCACTGCATGAAGGGTAGGATAGCAGAAGCCATCACATTTTTCCATAAAATGGTAGAGACTGGGTGTACCCCTGACAGTATAGTAGTCAATTCTTTTATTAGCTGCCTTTTAAAGTCTGGGATGCCTGGTGAGGTGGATCATATAATGCGTATTGCAGCAGGGGGTGCTTCATCGAGTTGGAAAGATCCTTCTCCTGTAACCCAAAGCGTAGACATTTCAGTAGCTGTATAGCTGAATGATACAATGGAGAATGTAAGAAACAGCATCTTGACTGTTTTCGGTGCGAATTACGGGGCATCTGGCGCTTGTCCAAATAAGAAGAACAAGCTCTGGTGAGTCTTTGTTTTGAATCAAAGGCCTCTTGCATCAACTATACTAACTACTACATTTTGCACATTTGAACTATTTCCATACAAACTCGTATAACTTAATAATTATCATGTTAAGTCTCCAAAATGTGTTTGATTTAATAGGTTGAGTGGCCTGTTTAATGTTTACTTCACATTTTAGTTCAGCATAGATATATAGCAGCGTTAATCAGTGGTGGTGATTGTGATTAATAGTCTGTTCGAGTCCGTAGAAACGGTGAGCAATATTTTACTGCACACACGCTAATCTTATTCTATAGACATTAGAGACCTGACTTGCGAAATTCATGATTTTTATATACATGTCTGTCATGTGAACTGTACTGCACTTGTATTCGATTGAAACATGATTGAATATGAAGGCATTATACTGACTTTTTATTTTTATACTAGTGGTTTTGCAGAACACTCCGTCGAAAAGAACTCAAATGTAACCATTGACATCTTGGTTACACCAAGGGTATGGAACTATTGAGAGACTAATCCAAAATTTCGTGCTAGAAAGAAAAGGACAAGCAGCTTGGTGCTCCGTGTATGCGTTGAAGTGATTCGATGAATTCCATAAAGGGAAGCAAATGGTGGAGCTGTAATTTCAAGGGGCCTGCTGATCAGCTGCAGTAGTGCTACATCACTTGCTCAATGGACCCTTGACACACTCCTCAACACCTCATGTATGATTTGTCGACTCCCTGGTAGATGATAAGATCATCCAGTCACTTGAACCTACCTGTCAAGAACCTGCTTCGTTTTGGAGGAGCTGTTACCTAAATGAGGGGGAATCAGCAGTTGAAGAACACGATGGAAGTAATTTACCCTCTAGCAGAGGTACTTAACTTGTATTGTGCCTTGTTCATTGTTCACTCCAGTACAGAAAATATTTTAGGAAAGGGTAGTTGATCATTTCAACTGTCATGCACATTGTGCGCTTTTTTCCTACAACCATGCCTACAGAATAACAAGTCTGAGCATACAGTTTTGACAGTTACACCTTCTTTCTTTTTTGAGCAAGTTACCCCTTCTGCTGTGATGCTTGTTATGTTGTTTCTTAAACATATTTGTTACTTAGTACTAGCAACTTTCTAGTTTTTGCAACATAAGGTATGGCATGTTGAGGCGCGTACCAGCCTGGCTTAGAAGTCTCATAAACTGAGTACCAGAAAAGCTAACGCGGGTTTAACTATTTTAATGAAAACATTGTGTTTATCTGCTAAAACTTTGCAAAACACCTTGTTTCGTAGGACGTCAGTGTTAAGATCATGATATCCTGCTAATTAAGCATAATATGCTCCATTGAGCCAAGTTCAATGGGTAGATACTTCGTTATTCGGTGACCTGTTATTTCAATACATAGAG
This sequence comes from Triticum aestivum, assembly GCF_018294505.1. Lineage (NCBI taxonomy): Eukaryota > Viridiplantae > Streptophyta > Magnoliopsida > Poales > Poaceae > Triticum > Triticum aestivum. The sequence continues at coordinate 484,607,395 of NC_057798.1, forward strand.
TAGTCAATATAGATTCATAAAGCTGTCTCAGGAATGTTATGTGCGCCTGTGTCTTTGTGTGCTCCTTTTGCTTTGTTGTGTGTACCACTGTTTGTCAAAGAAATAATTGAGCAGCACACACGTTAAGCTCATATAATAAACTCTTGGCACTACTACATCATCAATTAATCACTCGCTAACTTCTGAAAACTGGCTAAATCTAATATACAGTGTAGCTGAGCTGATAGCCTGATACAGTGGGATGTTGTCACTTTCCAGTGGACATACATTCGTTTGACCTCTACTTCAAAATTAAAGTAGGTGCTGTAAGTGAGCAAATTCACCCATTCATTTTATTAACATCTGGTGGATTCTCCATGAATGTTGTCAAGAACTGCCATCACCCCAATGATAAAAGCCTGGTCACATCCTGACTGCACTGTCACGTGGTAGAAGTCATTACTTTCTATCAGCTCTTTCTTCCCCATCTACAGTTTGAAGAATATATTTGTTAGATCTCTATCTTTTTTGTAATGCACATATGCTTGTCGCATGCACTGAAATTCTTATACATTTTACCAGACACACTTGCACAGACATGTAGAACAACAATCAAACAAAATCACTGGAAATAGTCAAACAACATTCCTTTACTAAGTAACCAACATTTCACTTTAGATAGCATATATATTTGTTCTTCCCTGATGTCATGGAATAATTCTTGTTAATTATAATCCATGACAGAATGATATGCATGTACTCAGTAATTTTGTGATAACACAGTAGAACTCTACAAATGGGTTCAGTCCTTGGATGGATCAACCGTTGGTGTGTCGCACCCACACACGCATGTGTCTTATGTGGTAATCCGTGTGTCTGGCGGTCCATGAGGTAGAGGATGAACTGTGAATTTACCTAAGCAACCTTGGCTCTAGATCAAGCTTGTGTTTCAGTAGGATGTGCATCTAGTAACTTTGTGATCTAAAGAAGAAGATACACATCTAGTAACTTTGTGATAACACAAATATATCTTACAAAATAAATATAACTTGCTGAAAAAGCACATGTAGAAACTTTTTCTTGCAGGGGATTATGAAGGTATGTGTGGCATGCCTGCACTACTATTTTGCTGGTACAATCAATCATTGTGCAGTATCTATCTGCAAAAGATATGTATGTTCTTCTGGCATGCATGGAAATTCTTATAAACTTTACTAGACACACTTGCATAGACATTTATAATAACAGTTGAACCGGTATGGCTCAAGCCCATCTCAAGCTTTGTCACTTAGGGCCCTGACCTAGAAGGGGGCATCCAGTCCTCCAGTTTCTGTGCAAGCCGCCACACACACACATAACTCGCGCGGGCAACCAGACAAGAGAGCTCGAGCTGTCTGAAGGTACTGCTCTCCCTCTCGATCTCAACAATAACAATCAAGCAAAACCACTGGAAATAAACACCATCCCTTTACCAACATGGCAACATCTCACTTTAGGATAGCCTTTGCTTATCCTTTCCCGTGTTGTCATGGAGTAATTCTGTTAATTATGACTCATGGGGAATCTGTAGTTCACAACTAACTTGGCCATATGAAGCAAATATATGCACATGCTTTGTAATTTAGTGACATGACACAAAGGAACTCTACAAAAGAAATACAATTCACTACAATTACATATGTAGAATGTATTGCTTGCAGAAGAATTATCAAGGTATGGATGGCATACCTGCGCCACTATTTTTCCAGTGCAATCAATTATTGTGCAGTTCCTATCTGCAAAAGATCCACAGATCTCGAAATCCCAATTATTGCAGTGCCTCTTTGGTTCAATGTGAATTCTAACCGGTGCACCTTTTGCTATGCATGATTTGGGATCAGTTAGGCTAAAGACCAACTTGTTTTTCCCTTGGTAATCCATTGAGTACCCATTCCATTTGTTCCGCGTGCTTAGAGCCTGTACAATTCCTCCCTGTAATGGAGCACACAGAGAGTTTCATTCTGGTGATATTCAAAGAAATATAGGGTATACGGACATGAGCGAGAGATCATTTGTGTTTATCTTGGCTGTCAACAGTTAAGTTTTCACTATTCACCCCCCCCCCCCCCCCCACACACACAAAAAAAAAGAGCTAGACTGGGCACGGTAGAATAACATAAATAAGTACATAGGAATCAGAATAAATTCATGGAGCAAATAGTTCCAGTCCTAATCGATTAGCTTTTAATTCAGGTGAAGCACTTCAAACAACTGGTAATAGAGAAAATAAGCCTATCTACGAGTTACTATTCAGCAACTTATGATGTATTACCTTTCTAGAAATGAATAGTATCTGTTCTCCATCACTGTCTTTCACCATGAGCTCTCCCTTAGATCCAAGTATACCACAACCATCCACAATGAAAACAACATTATGACTAAAGTCAGTAACAACAAAACCACCGCCATTCACTACCATGGGTCTTCTCCTGATCATCAGCGCCGCTGGAGTGCTTGAGCAATACATCTTACTGACTACAGGCATGCTGTTGTCCATTTCGCTTGATACTGCACAGAGACCAAAGAGAGGTGGCCCTATTACTGTGCCCAAACTCCTGTTTCAGTGTCTACCTGGCTTCTAGCATCTTGTGTGGCCAGCAGGTGAGTACTTATACTGGGGGGCAGAGCACGGTTGTTTTAGAGAAGATGGTAAGCCAAGCTAAGAAGCAAGGAGAAGGATGCAGTAGGTGTGGTGGTTCAAGGGTTTCTTTACAATGGAATCACTGCAGACTCTCTCCACATAAAGCGATTCCTGAAAGCCTGGTCTGGTTGAATAGACTTTCTCCAACTTTCCTGAAGCATCATCATTGGTGTCAGTTCTCAGAAGTTTCTTGCTCAAGCAATGTCCATATTTATGCGGTTTTCTTTGTGGGCGCTTCTCATGCATATACACTCTAATGCAGATTATCGAGTACACCACTTTTTGTTCCTTTTAGCTCGAACTATTATATATGTTGCCTGAACTTTGTAGAAATCTAAGGGGCCAGTGTACCATTTTTCAATGGTCTTTCCTGTGAGTGTGAATTGAGTAGGGACTATGTCTGCAAGGACCATGCAAGCGTATGGCCAAGTTAATACTCCCTCCGTAACTTAATATTAGACTTTTTTGACACTGTCATAGTGTTAAAAAACATCTTATATTAAGTTACAGAGGTAGTATTTGACTAGAAAGCATGATATTAGTTTACGCTTCTGGACGAAATTTGTCTTGTGTTATCCATGTACATGGAAAAGTACTTGGCCTCTGGGTACATGCACCTGTATTCTACTAGAGTAGCAATCATAATCCCAAGCGATCAATAATTATGCTTTTATTTTTCTGTCCTGAGCTTTATCCATGGCTATTGTTAATCTGATTGCATCATTGTATGAGTAATATATTTTGTTCAGCAATTAACAATCTGTCAGGAATTTTTGCAATCTCTGGATTGGTGAAAGCATTGCGTATACATTTATACAATGAGAAGAAGCTAACATGTGGATTAGGATGCAAGCTGACACGTGTTGGGCGGCGAGTAGGAAGAAAAGTTTGGATGAAGGTCATGAATATAGGCAACCAGGTCTTTCTGGTAAGGTAATGCACAATTGGCAGAAGTATGGTTGATCAAGATATAACCTATACAAGGAAAACTGCCAAATGAAGCATGAGAGGGATGGCATAGCGAACAGTATATGGGAAGCTTCACATCTTGTTACTGCCAAATTGTTAATGCCCATCTTTCTGCTTATATTATTGTAAACTTTATGAGGGTTCGTCTCTTTCTAGCATCGGTCCCTTGAGCACGACTGGTAGATGTGCAGTGAAATCATTTTCTTATTTCTGTCGCACTTACAGTTTTATATCTTTGCATTGCATGTTCTCATTGTGTGCTCTGTATGCTGAGATTTTTGTTTTATTTATTTGGCCGCTGTTTGCATTAGGCCCTTTTATTGTTGTTGACGTGTTTTCCTTGGACTGAAGGTCCCTTTCATGCAATCAGTCATGCTGTGACTGGAGCTGTTGAATCTCAGGATCCTTGACTTCTGAGGTGTGAATCTCAAGAAAAGGTACACTATATATCCTGTTCTTGATGCATATCTAACTTGAGATGAAAAGGAATCGCCATAATGTATTGCTGGTTCATCGGTAATTTCTGGTGGCCTATTGAAGTTTTGTGCAACGGAGGAATATATTTGGTCTTCCTTTCTATATCAGTTCTTCAATGGCCAACCATTCTTAATAACAGGAACCATTAGTTGTCGGATCTTGTCCTCTGTACCTGAATCATTGGTGAAGCATAAGGCGAGGCCGTTCTGTGCTTTTGTTGGAACTTGAACATGTACAAATATTTGGTATGAAGTGCCTAACCTATAAGGTTCTCTTGCCTAACCCGGACCACTTGCCAGGAAAGGTGAACAGGGGGACGGCAGCACGTTGTCAACAATTTCTGGCAAGTGAAGGCGTGAAGCTGTAGGCAAGAGTTCCCAAGAGGAATGGTTGATGAACTCTACTCACCGAGCCTTTGGGGCTAAGCAACCATCTGCTAAAGGAAACTTGAAGAGTCTTTTCGTCCTTCACCCGCCTGCTAACTCTCTGAGAGTGTGAGCCTGGATTGGTGATGAATGGAGTTTATGCGAACGGGCTCAGCTTAACGTGGAAACTAGACGAGAACTCTAGAAGCAGTTCATGATTTTTAATCTTTAATTACAATCGTTGAACAAGATGCTAAGCCAAAGGAGTTAGGTTCAGGAGAGACTCACATTCAGCTATTACACAGGATTCTCTTTCCTCTCTTCTTTTCTCAAAGTCTAAACAATACTCCCTTCGTCCCATAATATAAGATGCTTTTCAAGCTATTGGTCCCATAATATAAGAACGTTTTGCAAGCTAACATAGCTTGAAAAACGTTATTGTATTATCGGATGGAGTATATGATAAAATGGATTGCATTTACACGTGATGGTTAGTGCTTTTCGAAAGCGGGCTCTCAGAGAGGCATGCATAAAATCTCCCTCTTTGCGTTCTTTTTTCGGTGATCCAGCGAAATCACTACTTAAGGGTTATCGTGGGTCATTCCGTGTTGCTTCCATGCGTTGTGCAGATTCTCTGCCTTGGCATGGCAAAGACAACCTCTACCTTCCCCTCATGGATGTCACTGATTTCTCTCCCATTTCTGCTATACTTTTAGACAAAAAAATGCCACGGCTGCTGAACAACCCACCTGCCAACCTGCCTGATTCCTTGGCCCAACGAAGGCTCAGTTGGAGAGAAACACAAACCAGCTCGCCAGAGAGAGGAGAAATGCATTGACTCAGGTTTAGAAACAAATTCCGTTCAGTTCAGGAACAAATACAGAAAAGATTCAGTTCACCACACGCACATATATAGGCATGATTCAGTTTTGGCACTGCAGTACAGTACAAGCATAATTGAACAAGCATTTCACTTGAGTATTTGAGTAATTTGTATATCCAAAATAATACTTCCTCCGTTCTTTTTTATAAGACGTTTCAGACAGTTGATATTCAACTGTTTTAGGCACTGTCTAAAATGTCTACAACATCTTATTAAAGTGAACATAGGGAGTATCTAACAAGAGCCATCAATTAGCGCATTTATTTTAGTAAGTGCCCAACACATTCACCCCAAAAGAACAAAATAGGTTGTCATGCAGCAGCAGCTACTAAAATAAGGCCCGAAAGAAGTTCATGAAGATTCATATAATCAATTTCACTAGTACCCTGCAAAGATAATTGAAAATTTGAAGCTTGGTGGTACCGAAACTAGTTTGAAGAAGTTGAAACAGGGCAATATTGAAAGTACCGTCAACAATTCTGTGAAGCTAGTGAAGGCCTTACACTCCTTGTAGGCATTATCCTTCGCTACTTGAGTTTCTTCACCACTATAATTCTCTTGTACTCCCTCCGTTCTTAAATATTTGTCTTTTTAGAGATTTCAACAAGTGACAACATACAGAGCAAAATGAGTGAATCTGCACTCTAAAATATGTCTATATAGTTCATTTGAAATCCTTAAAAAGACAAATATTTAGAAACGAAGGAAGTAGTTACATAAAGCAACCAACCTCGTTATTTAGCATGTAGAATGAATAAGAAAGCTATATTACAAAGGTTTTCAGCAACATATGCTAGACTTGCACTTCTTATGAGCAACATCGGTTGGTACTTGAGTTTCTACACCACCACCATTCTCTTCCTGCTGCATTTCAATTAATCTTGTCATTTAACATGTAGTAATAAAGGCATCTCCAGCTGTCCGGCCCCCAAGGGCTTGAAATAGCGCCGCTTGGGGGCTAACCGGCGATATTTTTGCCGTGGAGGCCCTCGGGTTCCCAACCGCCGCCCCAAGTTGGCCCCCAGACGACGTTTTTCAAATGGAAATTAGGCCCAAATTCGAAGAAAATTACTCGATTTTGGACAAAATTTAGGCGGTTTCATTCATATTTGTACAAATTTAAAGACATACATAAAAACTTACAAAAAAAACTAAGCCGCCGCCGCCCCGAGCCTAGTTCATGCCAAGGAGCTTGTAGAAGGAGCTATAGTCACCGTCGTCGCCGCCGTCGCCGTCGCCGTCGTCCTGCAGGTCGTCGTCCTTGCTGCAGCCCTGCCCCGGATCGCGCTGTGGACGGGGTTGGTCGGTGCAGGCGCCTCCTCCTCGTCGCTGTCGAGGAAGATGACGCCACCCACTTCGCGGCCCCTGTGTCGCTCGGCGATCTCCTCCAGAGCGCGGCGCTAGCGCTCCATTTCCTCCCGCATGTAGTCGTCGCACGCCCATTTCAGGCCGGTTTCGAGGTCGACAACCATCTCCACGTGCTCTTGCTTGACGACCATGGGCGTCACCGGCTCCCTCTTCGTCCTGACCAGGCGAAGATGGCCGTGGGGAGGTGAAGGTTGGCGGAGGCCCTTGTTTATGACGAGGTTGCCGCCGCGGCTGCGCCGGCGCTCCGACATCTCCTGGGGCTCGCGTTTGACGGCGGCGAGCAGCGTCGTGCCGGAGGAGCGGGAGCCGGAGGACGACCCCTCCATGCGCCTCGGCAGCCATGAGCTGCCGCTCCGACACGAGAACAACGGCGCCGGGTACTCCAGCGGCGGCTTGTTGCCTCCCTTGATGTGCTCGAGGACGGTGTGGAGCGTGCGCCCGGGGACGCCCCACCACTAACGGTGGCTGTCGGAGTTGTGGCGCCCCCTTGGCGCCAGAGCGTCATTGGTGGAGGCAAGCTGGTCAGCGTGGCGGCGCTGGAAATATGTTGTCGTTGTCGGGGGAGTACCTCGGCTGCTGCCGCGCTTCCTCCGGCAAGGACGCCCGAATCCGTGCAATCTCGCCGCGGCGGGGGCACGAGGAGGCTGATACGTCCATTCCGCATCATGTTTTCCTACTGTTATTTATGATGTTTTAATGCATAATAATGCTTTTCGGAGTAATTCTAATGCCTTTTCTCTCATAATATGAAAGGTACACACAAAGAGGGAGAATTCCGGCAGCTGGAAGTCTGGACCTGGAAAAGCTAAGTCAGGCCACCTATTCCGCACAACTCCAAATAAGCTGAAACTTTATGGAGAATTTTTATGGAATAAATGAGGAATATTGGAGCAAATAAGTACCATAGGGGGCCACCCTGGTGAGCACAGGACACCAGGGCGCGCCTGCCCCCCCCAGGCACACCCTAGTGGGTTGTGCTCATCCAGGCCCACCTCCGGTGCCCATCTTCTGGTATATAAGTCATTTTGACCTAGAAAAAAATAAGGGGAGGACTTTCGGGACGGAGCGCCACCTTCTCGAGGCGGAACTTGGGCAGGAGCACTTTTGCCCTCCGGCGGAGCAATTCCGCCGGGGGAACTTCCCTTCCGGTGGGGGAAATCATCGTCGTCATCATCACCAACAACTCTCCCATCTTGGGGAGGGCAATCTCCATCAACATCTTCAACAACACCATCTCATCTCAAATCCTAGTTCATCTCTTGTGTTTGAAAGTGCAACTATCCCTAGGTGGTTTTGGTAATTCATAACAACATATAGCTCATTGAGCTAATGCTATTCCAAGAGTATTATTTCAGGAAAGCTCAATGAATGGCATGGCATGGATGATGAAAGTGGATCCCTCAAAATACTAAGGACAAAGGATTGACTCAAGCTCAAAAGCTCAAGACTCTTCATTTTACATTTCAGTGATCCAAGATCACATTGAGTCTATAGGAAAAGCCAATACTATCAAGAAGGGATGAGGTGTTGCTTAATGAGCCTCTTGCTTCAAGTGCTTAGTGATATGCTCCAAAAACCCTCAAATACTTTCTCACATCCACATATGACCTAAACCCAAAGTCAAACTCGGCCATACCGATTCTTTCTATCCGGCGCCACCGAGTTCAAATGTCATAGCCACTGCCACAAACCCTAGGCAAATCGGTCTCACCGATAGGGATCTCGGTTTCACCGAGATGGGATTGCAATCTCTCTGTTTCCCTTCGTAACGTTTCGGTCTAACCAAAGTGAGCGATCGGTCCCACCAAGATTGCAATGTAAACTCCCTGTTTCCCTTTTGTAACATTTCGGTCTCACCGAAATGAGCGAATCGATCCCATCGAGTTTACCTGATCAACTCTCTGGTTAGCTTATTACCAAAATCGGTCTGACCGAGTTTGTGTGATCGGTCTCACCGAGATTATGTTATGCCCTAACCCCAACCATATCGGTCCTACCGAGTTGCATGTCGGTCCCACCGAAAATCCTAACAGTCACTAGATTTTCTGAATCGGTCCGACCGAGTTTACCAATTCGGTCCCACCGAGTTTGTCAAGTTGTGTGTAACGGTTAGATTTTGTGTGGAGGCTATATATACCCCTCCACCTCCTCTTCATTCATGGAGAGAGCCATCAGACTGAACCTACACTTCCAACTTACCATTTCTGAGAGAGAACCACCTACTCATGTGTTGAGGCCAAGATATTCCATTCCTACCATATGAATCTTGATCTCTAGCCTTCCCCAAGTTGCTTTCCACTCAAATCTTCTTTCCACCAGATCCAAATCCTATGAGAGAGAGTTGAGTGTTGGGGAGACTATCATTTGAAGCACAAGAGCAAGGAGTTCATCATCAACGCACCATTTGTTACTTCTTGGAGAGTGGTGTCTCCTAGATTGGCTAGGTGTCACTTGGGAGCCTCCGACAAGATTGTGGAGTTGAACCAAGGAGTTTGTAAGAGCAAGGAGATCACCTACTTCGTGAAGATCTACTGCTAGTGAGGCAAGTCCTTCGTGGGCGACGACCATGGTGGGATAGAGAAGGTTGCTTCTTCGTGGACCCTTCGTGGGTGGAGCCCTCCGTGGACTCGCGCAACCATTACCCTTCGTGGGTTGAAGTCTCCATCAACGTGGATGTACGATAGCACCACCTATCGGAACCACGATAAAAACATTCGTGTCTCCAATTGCGTTTGAATCCTCCAAACCCTTCCCTTTACATTCTTGCAAGTTGCATGCTTTAATTTCCGCTGCTCATATACTCTTTGCATGCTTGCTTGAATTGTGTGAAGATTACTTGACTTGTCCAAAGATAGCTAAAATCTGCCAAAGTCTAAAATTGGGAAAATGTTAAGTTTTAATTGGTCAAGTAGTCTAATCACCCCCCTCTAGACATACTTCAAGGTCCCACAGTGTTCAATCTTTGTATCGGAACTATAGATTGGTGCTTGTGGGTGACTAGTAGTGTTGATTATATCTTGTAGTTGATTACTATATGGTCTATTTGGTGGAAGATTATATGTTTAGATACCATATGCTATTTAATACCCCTCTGATCTTGAGCAAGATTATCATTTGTGAGTAGTTACTTTTATTCTTGAGGTCACGGGGAAAATCATGTTGCAAGTAATCATGTGAACTTGATATGTGTTTGATATTTTGATAGTATGTATGTTGTGATTCCCTTAGTGGTGTCATGTGAACGTCGACTACATGACACTTCACCATATTTGGGCCTAAGGGAATGCATTGTGGAGTAGTAATTAGATGATGGGTTGCGAGAGTGACAGAAGCTTAAACCCTAGTTTATGCACTATGCCGTAAGGGATCGATTGGGTCCAATTATGGTTAGAATTTATTCTTAATACTTTTCTTGTAGTTGTGGATGCTTGCGAGGGGGTTAATCATAAGTAGGAGGTTTGTTCAAGTAAGAACAACACCTAAGCACCGGTCCACCCACATATCAAATTATCAAAGTAGAGAACACAAATTGAACCAACATGATGAAAGTGACTAGATGAAATTCCCGTGTACCCTCAGGAACGCTTTGCTTACTATAAGAGACCATTCTGGCCTGTCCCTTTGCCTCAAAAGGATTGGGCTATCTTGCTGCACTTTTGCTACTATTATCGTTACTTGCTCGTTACAAATTATCTTGCTATCAAAGTACTCTGTTACTTACAATTTCAGCACTTGCAGACATTACCTTGCTGAAAACCACTTGTCATTTCCTTCTGCTCCTCGTTGGGTCCGACACTCTTACTTATCGAAAAGAGCTACAATTGATCCCATATACTTGTGGGTCATCAGAGGCCTCCGACACTGAGCCTCCAAGCACCCGGCACACGCATGTCGGGCAGCACCGGGTAGTTGGCCTCGTGGAGAGCGCGGGCCTCCCACTCGTGCAGATGGCGGCGGCCGAAGCCATTGACTGCCGCTCCGTCGCTGGGGAACCTCTCCGCCATGAAACGGCTTGACGGTGAAGGATAGAGAGGGCGAGAGCAGTGACGGTGAAGGAAAGAAGGTGGTTGGCAGCGAGAGAGAGATGGCTGTGGTGTGGCGAGTGTGCAGCAGCAGCGACGAAGGCGACTTTTATATCGGCGAGGGGGCAGCAGCAATGCGGACGCGTGGTGGGAAATGGCGGGACGTGCGGCGGCTCGCCTTCACTACGCCGCCCATGATCAATGGAAGGCTGACCGGCACAACCTTGGCATTGATTCACATGGGAGCTGAGGCGATGAGATGAGGACGATGATGCCTAGTCGCTGACTCGACGGGCCCACAGGGTGGGAATCTGGAGCGGCAAGTTTTGGCACCATTTTCTTTCCCCCGGTGCCCCCGGTCGGCCCCCAGTGCGCTGGGTTCTGCATGGGCCCACTGGCGCCAATTTCGTCCCTAACCGACGAAATTTGAGCTCCTGGGCACGACTGGGCCATTTTTTGGAGCCAGCGATAAAAATGGGCCCCCCCGGGGGGGGGGTGGAGATGCTCTAATGGAGAAAAAGACTATATTGCAACGATTTTTAGCAACATACGCTAGATTGTTCTAGTATTTTCTTTTTGAACTTGTGCACATTCTCGAGCCAACTTCTATGTCGCTTTGAACACTTTTTCTGAACCTCCTTTTTCTTTAAGCGCGCAACACTAAGCAAACCTTCATCTTGTGGAACTACATGTTGGAATTTATATGAATACTCCAAAATACTTGTAGATGTACATATTTTTTTTCTTGAAGTTTCTTTTGAAAGCAATCAAGTGTGTTGTAGACCAACAAACATCATTTTGGATAGCTTGTAGCTTGATATGCCAAATTCAGGAATTTGTGAGACCGAGACTTATAGCAAAGCATACCATCCAATTTTTGGATTTTAAAACTTGAATAGTTTCATACCTTGCTTCCCGTGTCCATCTCTTTAGAATGTAATGGTTTGGCAACAACTTGATATTCATCAAGTCAAGAACTTTTAACACATGGCCACACAATATTCCAGTCCTTATAAACTGCCCATAACTACATGAAGATGTTTGTTCCAACGGATCACTAACGACAATGCGCTCTAGTTCAAAACTTAAATCACCATCAAACCTCACAACTGCAACATAATATATGTTATTTCCACCCAATGCTCTAGTACAAGCAGCCATGGGTCTTTCATATTTAGTTTTGAATGCTTCAAATATCGTGGGTGTGTAAAGTTTGTTTGTTTGCAATAGCATAGGTGTGTTCATGCTTATTCTCGGTAACTTTTCCTAGCTTCAAATTCTGCATCTAGTTCCTTGTTTCTTTTTTCCTTGCACCGCTAAAAGGATCGATATGGTTGACTAGAGGGGGGGGGGTGAATAGGCAACTACCAATTTTTAGCTTTTGTTAACAAATTAGGTTTAGCAACAAATAGGTTGTCTAGATATGCAACTAGGTGAATAACCTATATGACGCTAGCAACAACTACTACACAAGCAAGCAAGAGATACAACACAAATAAAGCTAGCACAAAGTAAAGGTAAGAGGTAACCACAAGTGGAGCCGATGAAGACGTGGATGTGTTACTGAAATTCCTTCCCTTTGAGGGGAAGTACGTATCCGTTGGAGCAGTGTAGAGGCTCAGTGCTCCCTAAGAAGCCACTAGGGCCACCGTATTCTCCTCACGCCCTCGCACAATGCAAGAGTCATGATTCCACTACTGGTGCCCTTGAAGGCGGCGGTCGAACCTTTACGAAAAAGGTTGGGGCAATCTCCACAACCGAATTGGAGGATTCCAACACCACCACAAAGCTTCACCACAATGGATTGTGGCTCCTAGGTGATCGCAGCCATCTAGGGTGCTCAAACACCCAAGAGTAACAAGATCCACAAGGGATTAGTGGGGGGAATCAAATTTCTCTTGGTAGAAGTGTAGATCGGAGCCTTCTCAACCAATCTTAGAAATTAAACAAGTTTGATTGGCTAGGGAGAAAGATCGGGCGAGAATGAGCTTTTGAGAAACAATGGAGCTTGGGGAGGAAGAGGTGAGTCCACTTGGGGAAGAAGACTCACTTATATAGTGGGGTTAGAATCCAACCGTTATGCACTGCCAGCTCGTGCACAAGCGGTAGTACCTCTCGAGCGAGCGGTACTTCCACTGGAACGGAAGTTCCAGAGTTGTACATTCAACTAAGCAAGTCAGAGAGGCGGTAGTGCCATCGGAGCGGTAGTACCACTCTCACCAGCAGTACTATCATGCACTGTTGAGGGAACAACTGGAACTGCAGTAGTAGAGAAGGACAATGCGGTAGTGCCGCACGGAGCGGTACTACCGCTAGTTACTGCTGCTCTACTTCCACTTGAAGGATAGAGCATTCCAGAAGACAAAAATAAGCGGTACTCCCAGTGATATAAGAATGACGGTAGTTCCACTAGGGCGGTACTACCGCTCCGTAGGAGTGGTACTTCTGCTGAACTGGTAGTAGCTCGGTAAGTCTGCAGTAGTGGGGGCTAGTCAGAGCTGCAGTACCGCGGGAGCAGTACTACCGCTCATTTACAGAGCACTGTAATTAGGCGGAAGTGGCAGTAGCACTAAAGAGCAGTAGTACTACAGGGGCGGTACTACCGTTGTGCAGGGCGGTACTACTGCTTGTATGCCCTAAGAAGGTCCATGCATAAGGAAGGACAAGCTCTAGTGCCGTGAAGGAAGGAGGGTGCAAAAAGACTATGTACTTGTTGATTCCACCCAAACCTTTCCGAAGCAGACCCCCTCTTAATAGTACGGAGATCCTATGACTCAAATCCATCGAAAATGAAATGCAAGAAAACAACCGTCTTTGCAATATCTCCGAGGGGAAAGAATCGTCTTGTGCCATATGATAGAATCTCTGAAATGCTCAATGCACACGATTAGTCCGCAAAAGCATTGTCATCAATCACCAAAACCACTAAGGGAGAAATATGCCCTAACAATTTCCCCTTTTTGGTGGATTGATGACAATACATGATTTGCACAAAAATAGAACAAGATAATATGCAAACCGAAAATCTACAAAATATAGATGGGCTCCCCCTAGATGTGTGCATTATTTAAGTATGCCTTTGGAATGCAAAGCACACACACTAGGATCAACACTCCCCCTATATTTTATAGACAACACAATACTTGCAACAACATAATATGAAATATGAGTATGGATGCAAGTCATAGTATATGAGCATAAAGATAAGGGCACAAGATAGATAATATCTCACAAACTAACAAGGTACTCCCTCCGTCCGGGAAAAGTTGTCACCAACGCAGTTCAGTTGTAATTTTGCAAAAAAGACCTTATCACTTTAAATCTCATACTAATCTTCTTCCTCCCCTGACGCCCATGGGCACCGCGCACCCCAGCCTCCGTCTCCCCCCATCGCCCGTGGGCACCGCATGCCCCAGCCGCCGTAGAGATCAACCTGCAACGAAGTCCCACTTGTGCCTCCGCCTACCTACCCCACGTCTGCAAACTTGCGCCTCCGTTGCTTACCTGTGCGCATAGAGGCGAGCTTCGCTGCCGCCCACCTGCTCTTCTGCAGTGACACCTCGGCGGGCGGCGGCTCCACGGCTCACGAGCGGCTCCTCCTCATCGTCCTGCTCGCATCCCCGGCCCACCAAGGCCAGCCACTCCGGTGCGGGAGTTGGGAAAGACCCCGGCCGCCGCCGCTCCACCGCCGTCCATCGAGGTGACCATCGCATCCACTATCGGGCCCAACGCTGCCCACCTGCTACAGAGGCGACCACCTCCGCCCACCTACTCCTCCTCACCGATTTCTTCTTCTTCTTCTTCGTCCAGGCGACCCAGCTCCTCGTCACCACCTCTGCTGCTACTGAAAGGTAGCCATTGCCCTGAAATTAATGTCAACTTGATGTTAATTTTTTTGTGTAGATCAAATTTATGTGAAATTGAGGTGAATTAGAGCAACAACGGATCATCCAGTCTATAATTTGATGACACACACACACACACACAATATTCATGTTCTGTAGAGGCACAAACTGTACAGTGGAGTAAACTATAGATGCACAAAATTTCAGTTATTGTACATTGAAGTTTAAGTGAACAATTTTGCATCGACTGCTGTCAACTTGAAGCTTCTTGCATCTTAATTCATGTTCTGCTTGAAACATTCTGTAGTACACTGAATTTTGTACTACTTGAACTTTTGAAATGAATATAGTACATGATGTAATTGATTGCTATTGTATCTTGATTCAATAAACTGTAGTAAACTGAATTGTGCTCCGAATAGTGCATAATTATGCAATAAACTGTAGTAAACTACAATAGTTCATTCCCTCTCAGAGTCAAACTGAATTTTATACATGAACTTTGAAATGAATACTGTACTCTTAAAACTTTGGATAGTTGAAAAAGCTCACATCATCTAATGTTTTGACCAAAACTCTGTCAACATT
Source organism: Triticum aestivum (assembly GCF_018294505.1). Classification (NCBI taxonomy): domain Eukaryota; kingdom Viridiplantae; phylum Streptophyta; class Magnoliopsida; order Poales; family Poaceae; genus Triticum; species Triticum aestivum. Next base: position 484,622,571 of record NC_057798.1, read on the forward strand.
TAGTTTTGACCAAGAAACAGGGGAGCAAGTGGGAATTTGTACAATAATGGCAAGATGCAAAATGGTGCTAGTAAATTCAGTTCTGCAAAAAACAAGACTGAAACAGGGCAGTGTTGAGCATGTCCTAGCACTAGCAGCAATTTCAGGCCAAATTTGTAAGAAGAAGAAGAGCTCCTAGCATAGAAGAAGACAAGTTGCTTGTAAGCAAGCCCTGCACTTGGATGATGATTTGCTTGGTGTCGGTGTACTAAGGTTTGGGCCCCTTTGGTACCCCTTACTTTTGCACGGGCAGTTGCAGCCGCACCCGTGGCAAGGCCTGCCGGGAACAGCTGGGAACAAATACGAGGCGACCAAGACGGCATCCGAGCTGGTAATCAGAGAACAGAAGGCACGTTGAGCCCCCGGCAAGGTCCTTGCCGGGATGGCTCGCGAAGCCCTGGCAAGATCCTTGCCAGGACGGTTTTCGAAGCACCGGCAAGACCATCACCCTTGAGGCTGAGAGCTTTGACACCATCGACAATGTCAAGACCAAGATCCAGGGGCTTCTGCGTGGTGGCATGAAGATCTTTGTGAAGACCAGGAGGCAAAGTCCCCAGCAAGGCTCTTGTCGGGGATGTTTGCAAGACCCCGGAAAGATTCTTGCTGGGGACGTTTGCGAGGCCACGGCAAGGCTCGCACACGGCAAGGTTCCGCCACCCTGCCACCGCTCTAACACGACAACTGGCCAACCAGCCTGGCAAGCACCTGCGTGGTGGCATGCAGTTCTTCGTGAAAGATCCTGCCACCGCTCCAGTGCAACGGCTAGCTAGTCAGCTTGGCATTGCATGCCTCGTCATCCTGGGTGCGTGTCAAGACGGGGTGAGGCGGCGACGAATGGGACAGGCTATATTTCCATTTTCGATAAAGTTAGGGGCACGTAACCAGCGCATTTAATGCGTTTGTCCTAAGACGTCAGTGATAAGTATGTACACTGTAGCTACTTTACACCTCCTGTATGCCTGTACACCACTGTGGTCGCCCCTTGGTATAAAAGGAGGCCCAAGGAGATACAGGAAGGGACTTTTTGGACTTTCTGGCCCAGTTTGCATGCGTAGCAGCTAGCCAAAGCTCAGGAACACTCAATATACACTAAAAGCAGGACTAGGGTTTTACGCTTCTCAGCGGCCCAAACTTGGGTAAAAATCCTTCGTGTTGATCGTTAGATCTCCTCTTTGTGCACACTTTCCCTTGCCATACCGTAGAAGGGATCCACATGATCCCGTAGGTGTCGTTTCCCCGACATCTTTGGCGCGCCAGGTAGGGAAGGAAGGTTGTGCAAACCTGATCTAGCAGTTAGCGCATCAGTTTCGTGATCACCATGTCTTCCAAGAAGAAGACGATCACGGCGGTCGGTTCATCTGCGTCCGATCTGCCCGTGCCAACACGGACGGGTGATGGGGTAGCTGCTGGTGGAGGTGAAGATCTCAAGCATCCATGACATTCTGGCGATCGGAGCCAGGCGAGCGGTATTGTCCGCGGGTGCAACGATGAGCTGCATGCCGCTGGATCCAAGGACGGAGCCGTGCTGCCAATGGGCGGTGCGGTGACCTCCAAGACACCCCAGCCGATGCATGCGCTGTGGTCTTCCCAGGTCGTGTGCGACGAGCAGCACTGCGACATTGGCGACCCCAAGCGTCCCCATGGAAAGTGCCCTCAGCATCATTTGCGAGATGCGCATGGCCAACATGCACGCCAAGATGCTGGTGGAAACGGTGCACGGCTGCGGAACTGTGATGGGGCTCCTTCTAATGCAGTTAGAAGTCCGAGCACCTCCCGTTCTTCACGCCTGTCGCTGCCGCCTACACCAGCCGAAGTGTTGGCGCGAGCGAAACTACTCCTGGATTTTCCTCCCGCCGCGGAGAAGCAAGAGGAATGGAGAGCTGCTATCCAGAGCCTTATTGGTTTCGCCAATGAAGATGGGCACCAGGAAGCAGGTCCCTCGCGGTGTCGGTCCACCGAGCCTGGGCGTGCCAACGGCGGAAGGATCAGAGGTGTTGCAACCACGGTGCACTCCCCTCCGCCACAACGACAGCAGTAGCCAGCTCGGCGGGTCGACGCCTGCGATGATGGATCCATGACATCATCCGATCCACGAGCTCACCGTAACCAACGTCAAGTTCTTCGGGAATGGGTCAAAGAAGACGCTCGAACTACCATTGAGTGATAGCGAGAAGCGCGCCCTCAATCAGATAGGTGCGCAGGGCCTACTGTAGACAAGCCCGCGCCAGGGGATTCTGGTGACCGGCCTTACAAGGTGGGTTGTTCAGCTTTTATCCGTGAGCTGCAGCGATTCCAGTGGCCCACTTCCCGCACGTTCAAGCCAGAGGCCCCGGAGAAGTACGACGGCAAGAGTCATTCGTCTGAGTTCCTGAGCATCTACACCATTGTGATGCAAGCTACCAGGGGTCGAGACAGCAAGGTGCTCGCCAACTACTTCCCGTTGGTGCTCAAGCCCAAGGTCAGGTCGTGGTTGATGCACCTGCCAGTAGATTCTATCTCCTCTTGGTCGGATATGTGCCATGAGTTTGTTGGCGCCTTTACCGGAGGCCATCAAGCTCCTGGACAGGCAAGTGATTTACATCTCATCTCCTAGAAAGATGGCGAATCCTTGCGCAAATACATACAGAGATTCAGCCGTGTGTAGTACAACATCCCAGATGTTCATCCTGCCGTTGTCATCAGCGTGTTTCATCAGAATGTGTGCAACCGCAAGATGCGTGAAGAGCTGGCGATGAACACAGTTAGGGATGTTGCCAAGCTTTATGTTTTGGCTGATAGATGTGCTCGGCTGAAGAAGGAAGGAAGTACCCCGACAAAGATGCCGGCGTGGGAACTAACTCTGGAGATGAAGACGTTGTCGCCCCGGCAAAGAAGGGCCAACGACGCAATAGGAAGTGCAAGGGCAAAACCGTGCTTGCCGTCGAGGAATCCAGCAACTCTGGCACCGCCAAGAAGGCCAAGGTTGACAACCCTGGCAAGGAGGTTGCCAGGTGCACCACCTGCCAGGCCTTGGCGGCTGCCGACAAGCCAGAGGGCTCTGACAAGCAATATTTCAAGATCCATCGCACCAAGGGCCATGACCTCCAGAATTGCCGGCAAGTTGAGCAGCTTGTGGAAAGGCAGAAAGCTGAGTACGAAAGGCGAGACAAGGAGAAGGGCAAGGATGGTGCTTAGGGGTCTGGCAAGAAGCGTGGTGGCCAAGGAGGCTGCAGCGGCAAGGAGAAGCAACAATAAAGGCCTGCTCGAGGCCGCGACAAGAAAGAGGGAGATGATGGCCATGAAGAGGACGACGAGTCCAGCGAGTATGAGTTTCAAAAAGCAAAAGAGGCCAAGTGCATTGATGGTGGCGCCTCGTTACATTCTTCTCACCACCAACTTAAACAGAGTCGTCGATCGATGCCCAGAAGCCACTGAAATGGTCCAACACGCCTATCATTTTTGAGGCCGAGGATCACCCTGATCGTAAAACCACGGTCGGGTGTTTTCCATTGTTGGTTTTGCCAACAATTCGTAACCTCAAGGTGAAAAAAATGTTAGTTGACAGTGGGGCCGATTTGAACTTGATCTCGCCCAAAGTGATCAAGAGGTTACAAAATCTTGATGGAGATCTTGAAGAAACATGCATGTTTCAAGGGATTAATCTAGGAAGAAGCCAGCCGAAGGATAAGATCACACTACCATTTACATTTGGTGGTGAGCTGAACTACAAGACGGAGAAGATCGTTTTTGATGTCGCCAAGATCCCGTTGCCGTGTAACGGGATCCTTGGCCGTCCGACACTGGCCAAGTTTATGTCGGCTTCATATTACGCCTACAACATGTTGAAGATGCCCGACCCGATGAGCATCATCACTGTCAGCTCCGACAAGAAAGATGCGCTTATCTGTGCCGACCAACTCTACCAGGAGGCAATGGTAGCACCTGCCATCAAGGCACTTGCTCCTGCCACTGGAGCTCCCAGGGGGAAGAAGACCGGCAAGACCTCTTGCACCCACTACGGCAAGCGCGCCTCCTCAGAGTGCTACGCTCCCATCAAGGAAGTGCCAGAGAGCTCCACTGGCAAGTGCAATAAATCCAAGGCAGTCCCACTAGAGACTAAGAAGGTGCCCGTCAAGGAGGAAGGCACGAGCGGAGCTTTCACTATAAGCTCCACCCTCGGTAGTAAATAGGAAAGTGCGCTCATTGCCTTCCTGCAGGCGAATGTCGATGTGTTTGCATGGCAAGCATCTGACATCCTCGACGTTCCCAGGGAGGCGATTGAGCACCATCTTGTTGTCTGTTCTCATGCGTGGACCGTCAAGCAGAAGGTCAGGAAGCAAGCTTTGTAGCGACAAGATTTTATCACCAAAGAGATTAGGAAGTTGGAAGCGACAGGCTTGATCAGAGGAGTGCTCCACCCAACGTGGTTGGCCAATACGGTTGTGGTGCGCAAGGAGAATGGGAAATGGAGGTTGTGCATTGATTATATAGACATCAATAAAGCATGTCCAAAGGATCATTTCCCCTTGCCATGCATCGACCAGATCATGGACTCCACTGCCGGGTGTGAATTGCTGTCGTTTGTTGACGCTTACTCAGGGTACCATCAAATCTTCATGACGAAGGAAGATGAAGAGAAGACCGCGTTTATCACCCCATGTGGTACATATTGTTTTATATGAATGCCTTTCGGTTGAAGAGCACTGGTTCAATGTTT